>NC_049984.1:2169571-2171448 GCF_000003815.2 Branchiostoma floridae
GAGCACGGCAGCGACGAACACTTTGAGGGCGATGGACACGAACACGGCAGCGACGAACACTTTGAGGGCGATGGACACAACCACCGCGACTTTGAGTGGTAAGCTGACCTCAATATAAGCTTTGTTTGGCGAATGATGAACTGGCTAAGACAACCGTCCTCCATAAGAAAATTCGAACATTAATTCTTTTACCTCGTTTCAGATAATGATAACGCCCACGCACTTGCGCACATCCCAACACTTGTGTTGGTGTTTCATGGTCTATATGAACAGTATGAACGCATCAAGAGAAAGAGCTGTATAGGGGTAATGCAGAAACGCTACTCTCGCTCAGCCTGTCGGAAGAAAAAGACAAAAAGATCTAGATTCAATGAAAATTTTTGTATGCTTGTACATTATGAAAAAGAAACGTTCTCATTGCTCTCCAGGCAGATCATTGAGAGGCTTCTCGGGTTGCTGCGCGAGAAAGAGGGAAAGGCCCAGGATGGGGCTTCTGGCGTCTAGTCCTACAAGGTAAGAAACGTATACAGAACTCTTTGTCGGCAAGGTGAGGATTCATTTGTAAAGAAGAATGAATTATTCCGCAATACGTGAGGACCAGCGAAATGCTTTCATCATCTTCACTAGTGAACGTTCGGCAGTGCAATTCTGACGTTGATTTTTTGTCCTTGTCCTATCAGCTGATTTATTTACTTGTGTCGTCAACAGGTCCCCGAATGACGATGGTGCCACCACATCCAGCGTGTGCCGAGCACCACCCAGGCCTTCCAGCCGGTACTGCAGATCAGCCGCATGAGTTTAGCTGCTTTTGCCTCATTTAACCATGACGAACCAATCCAGGCTCTGTTTTTCTTACGATCAGCCCATTTTGATAATTTAAATTGCTCTAGCTAAGCGCAAGGCCATGACGAAGGGACGGAGAACAAAAAAAAATGAATACAAAAAGCTTGACAAAAAGAATAGGTAGCCTTCATTACGAAATCCAAGTCACCAGGAGTTGAAGATATGACTGAACACACAGAATATGGTAAACCAAACAACTGATTCTTCATTTTTGTTCGTTTACATCTTCTTTGACCTTAGGATATTCTATGACATACAGTGTAAGTATACTTTTTCGGATATTTGTTTTTGCAATCACGGCATATATTGGCTTATTTCTAAGCTGCATTTTACGATTCACACTATGGTTGAAAACCTTTTAAAAATTCTATTTTTGGAAACGGCCGAAAATTGATGCAAGCGCGGATGTCATCCATATAATCAACTCGATATGGCCTAATGTATAATGTTTGTGTTGTGAGTAGACATCTAAAGTCCCGTCCGAATAAACAATTTGGCTTCACAACTTTCTAAAATTGTACCTTTGCATCAAAGGTTTAAGTGAATTTAGGGAGATCTTAAACTTTCTTATTTTATCCCTATAGACCTAAGGAACCAATAAGTCAGCTTTTGCCGCATTATGTAACCAAGACGTGTCGCAATAAAAAAAAAACGCATGATGAAAAATTCTGTCCTTGGTGGTTTGTGTGCTTAGTCACTCAAGATGCTACCAAGTCCATTATTTAAGAAACAGCGTAGTGCGGGAAAATAGACATCATGGAGGATTAGTCTCCACTAGACTCTCTACAACCGGATACCAGCACGTCTGGAGATGTGAATCTACTAGCCTCTACCAGGCTCCACGGGTCGCTGGAAAAATAGTGAAAATTAGGCAAATATGACAGAAAACACGTAGGAGGAGTACACCAGGCCGGTCAACACTCCTAGGGCCAATTAACCCAACTAGGCTTTCATTCCTAACTTGGCCAAAGCTCCCTTATTCGGCCAGGCGGGAGTCTGGTAGAGACTATGAATCTGCTGGGTAGGGTACGATG
>NC_049984.1:2171548-2187758 GCF_000003815.2 Branchiostoma floridae
TTAAACCAGGAGGAGAGGAAGGTGGTGGCGTATCACGAGTCAGGTCACGCCCTGGTTGGGTGGCTACTGGAGCACACGGACGCACTGCTCAAGGTTTGTTTGTTTGTTTGTTTGTTTGTTTGTTTGAATATCCTGATATTGATAGCTTCCTTCCTTCACAAAGTGCCATGTTCAGTATCCAGAATTTTAACACCCTCAAAGGAAGCTATAAACATATAGCAACATAAATATCAGATTGATGTGGTATTCAACTTGAAGAATGGAGAGTGGCGAAGAAATATTGGCACTGGATTGATGCAGTTGAAAAATTGATGAATGTTTGATTTGTCAACATGACGTAATGTGAGCATCTCTTCCTACCCAGGTGACCATAGTCCCCAGGACCTCGGCAGCTCTGGGGTTTGCCCAGTACCTACCCAAGGAGCAGTACCTCTACTCTCAGGAGGAGGTAAGGTCTTACCACAGAAATGTGCTTTTGCTTCTGTGTGCAAGAAATAGCAAGCAACATTACAAAACCAACCACGAAAATATTGTTAGCCTTCACCTTTTCTTTAGTTCAAAGTTGGAAACCTCCTATTCAACATGCCTGATAAGATTAACAATCTTTCTTACCTTGACCCTTATGAGCGTTCTTCACTCTGTTCTCTCCTCAGCCATTTTCTTCACTGCATGGAAGTTTGTTTCTGCTGTTCTGGCAGTCTGAACGATTTAGTCTAGTCTTCTCTTTTTTGGTGTGTAATTAAAGATTCTTTTTACATCTTAGTACCCTATCATCGTGTGTAAGTGTCCAAAAGACTCCAATCCACTTCAGTTGATTCTGTCGGTAGTAGTACTACAAAATGTGAATATCGTATCACAGTAGATGTGACATGCTTATGCTGCAAACATGATGTAGTTATCACACAGCACAACTAAATATTTGCTGCTACAATTATAACCAGTCTTCCTTGTTTCTCTTCCCAGCTGTTTGACAAGATGTGCATGGCCCTGGGAGGGAGGGCAGCTGAGGCCATCATCTTCAACAGGGTCACTACAGGTCAAGTGTCTCCCATATTTTTGTGGAAACAAAATTTCCGTGGAAACACAGTTAAACAAATAGACCTACTAATACTAGTAATAGCAAAACAACAATGTATGGTGTTGCAACTCGTCCATGCCAAATACAAACTCACTCTCTGTCCTGTTTGTCATCTGTTGTTACTTGTCAGGAAGGTTAGCAGACATGCTTGCACCAATTTTTACTTAACTTACTTATGCTTCAGTGTCCCTCAGACACTTTCCTCAAATCTTCTGACTGAAGTTCTGCTCCCCGCCGGTGTATGTAGCTGATGTAGGTGGTGATTTTGTGGTGAGAACACAATTCCAAACATGGCTAAGTTTGTATCCCCCTTCGTCCCGGTTCATCACTGGACTTGCCTGTAGATGTGGGCAGCAGCAGCCTGGTACTGTGTAGGTTGAGGTGAAGAACTCTAAAACTCAGAAATACAGTCAAACATATCCCCAACAGTTCTTCTTTGAGCTGAGACGTTAACTTTTGCAACATCATTATCTTACAGGAGCCTCGGATGACCTGAAGAAGGTGACCAAGATGGCGTACGCCCAGATCAAACAGTTCGGGATGAACCCCAACGTGGGTTACCTGTCCTTCCCTGAGGAGGATAACAACGGGCTGGGCAAGAAACCCTTCAGCAAGCACCTGGCAGCTCTCATGGACGAGGTATGGGGTACAAGTCTACAAGATTTTGCGACTGTATTAAAGAGACTCCGTTGGCACATCAGTAGTCATCCTGCAATTATTATCTGAATAATTGTTACAAAACAAAGATAACAAACCAATATTTACACACGATTACATCAAAGTCCACTCTGTTACATGTTCAATGTTATTAGAAATATTAACAAAGCTATCATCACTTGTATTTTGAAAACTTTTTGGATCGTTGTTCATAAGCATTCAGTTGGGGTTGTATTGTATTGCAACAAAATAGTAAAGTTTTTCCTCTTTGTTCACGTCTCTTGGCTCCAAAATAGAGCTTTCAGTTTCAAAAAATTGAAGTTCTTCCAGCACCATATGGAGTTTATGGCAGTGTCCATCTCTTTTTCATAGCCATTGGGCCACACACTGTTTTATTTTGCATTTTATTCAGTCTTTGAGGTTGTTGATTTTTTTTATTATCACAGCAAAACATCACCGCAAAACATTTTTGCTCTTAGCTTTCATTTTTATTGAAGGTTTCTTGCTTCATTTAACAAACAGGGTGGTGCTAATGATAGTGCCTATCTCTGTTTCCTTAGCCCTTGGGCCTCACAATGTCTTATTGTGTGTTTTATTAAACCTTTTCACCAGGAGGCAAGACGACTGGTTGCTAGAGCATACTACCAGGCACAGAAGATACTGGTGGACAACAAGGACAAACTGGATGTGGTGAGTAGAACTTATGATACAGACTGTCAATTCAAGGGAATTTCTGATTGAAAACATGAAACCACTACAAATGCTTCTCCTTTGCATATCAATTCATAGTTAGGATATAAAACCTGCTTTCTTCAGTGTCACTGACAAGAGACAACGGATTCTATCTGAAACGTCTGACTGTTTCCAAAATCATATCCAGTTGCTTGAGTAACTTCCTGCATATCTAACCTTCATCAATGTCCAAACCGCAATGTTTCACAATTTACACTTCTTTTTTGATGAACGTTCCATTCTGTCCCTCCCAGCATATAATGGCCAGTGTAGTCAATCTATTAGAGACTTCATATGGATGAGCTGATTAGTGAATGTTCCATTCTGTCCCTCCCAGCTTGCCGAGGCCCTGCTAGACAGAGAGGTGCTGAACTACAGCGATGTTGTGGACCTGCTCGGCCCCCCTCCCCACGGCCCCAAGAAAACTGTGCAGGTGGCCGGCTGGGATCTGGACGATGAAGACGACGCCCCCTTGCAGGTCGGCGACAAACTGCAGCCTAAATCTCCACAATTGCCTGGGAATGCCAAGCCTGCTGCATGATGGGAACATTGCAAGATTTTTTCTTCACATTTCTTTTGCTGTCTGTACTTGTATGCTGTCATTTTGTTCACATATATTTTGTGAGTACATGCACTGGGCAAGAGGCACATTGCTTATAATTATAAAGCCATCTATTTAAACCATAAATATGAAACAAGAGAACAAAAATACCTCACCTCACCGGTCCCATAGCCTCACCGGCCGTAGGGGCAGCAATGCCATCAAATACAATGCTCATTAATGCAAAATGAATAACAGAAAATACATTGCTTCTGAGTTGTCGTGCTACTTACACAATTGTTCCACCCTATTTTGGGGTCCAAATCTATTCTATGAACATATCAAGTTGAGTAAAAAATGACAAATTTGAAGTTCAAATACAGACTGATAGCATGGCGATATGCAAAACTGGTGTGACTAGCCTTTTATACTGCTTTTTCTTTGAAACACTTGTCTTACATTTTTGTCCATGTACATTTTAATATGGTGGTCTGTTGAGTAAAATATCTCGAAATTATCAATGAAATGGATATCAACAATGTTTTCTTATTTTACAGTATCTAGTTACTAGAATGTATTTCTGTTTCCCACAGAAGCTTGTCATATATGCCCACATGAATTGCATGAGGAATTTCAGCATGTGCACATTGTGGCTATTGCACTGTAACCATTGTAGTATTTATACTGTAGCCATTGCTTTACCACATCAGATTTTCATATTTTGTAGCAAGAATGTTTCCAACTTCAGCCATGGCTTGTGGAGCAAATAGCTGAATGCTTTGTTTGTGTTTGTTCTAATTTCTGTTTATCAGGCCACACTGATTTAATTCCTTGTTTCTCGAATTTAAAAATATAATTCTAGCTTTGAATATTTACATGAAAAGTCTGATTGGAAAGAGTCTGATTGAAACGCACACCATTTCAAGGAGTGAACAGAGTTTAATGCAAGTTTTTCTCCAAGCCTTTTGTTTTGTTATCATGATGCTCTCTTGCCAAAATTCTACATTGAAATGTCCGATAACCGACAAGTTAAATTGGCGTGGCCTTAGCATTGATTTGTTCAATTGTAATGTGTCAATCGGTCATGTTATTATACAATTTTCATGGAATATTTTGTACATATAGAGCTATATGTATTAGACAATGTTTCCATTCACATTGTGCGCAATGCACAGATAAATGTGAATATTAGTTATGTGCTCAGGAATAATGATGGTCTATTTATATGTTGTAAGTGTGCCATATTTTCATCAATTTTCATGGACCACAAACTGAATTAAACATGACATTTTTTATTATGAATTCACTGCTTGGTGTTCCTATGTTGCTATGTTATTCACAATACATTCTAGACATTCAACTAAATACCTGTGTTTGTACTTGTGGGTACATTTTTTTATTTTTTATTTATTTTTAACTTTGTCATTGAGCAACTTTAGCTAACAAGACTGGGCAATTACACTTTGTATTTAGGGCCGTCTTCGGTTGGTTGTCAAAGAAACAAAATTTCATCCCGTCCAAAAAACCTGTTGCCAACTCATTTTCATCAGCTTGAAATGATGTATTTCATAACAGAAATCAACGATTGGGTTCCAAACAATGAATTGGACAAAAAAACTCAAAGCTGGAAACAGCCCTGTTTGTATTAAAGATATTTTTTTCTTATTATTTTAAAGACATGATGTTATATACACTAGAATGACTCTGGTGTTTTGTCCCCAACTGTTTGAAGAACCTGAGTGAAGGAGTGGAACAAGACAAGCCCATAACCGCAGCTGGCACTGTCAGTCAGGATTCAAACCAGCAACCTTGAGTTACTGGGTAAGTTGGGCAACACACATGCTGGGAATGCAAACAAAAATTTTTGCATGGCTTGTTCAACCATTACTGCAGTATGTTTATACTACTCAAGCAGAGGTTAGACTTCTGATTTTTTGTTTTACTTTCTTAGACATTTTTGTTGGGCCTAGCCAGGGTATCATCCTCAGTTGTAAAAGGTGGCTTAATCTATTTGCCTGCTTCTAGTTCTGTCTTTAGCCAGGCTATTTTGGGAGGCTTTCTGTTTTATCAGGTTTTGTTTTTGTCTGTCAGGCGAACTTAACAAAATAAAAAGCCTGATAAAAATGCCTAATTAGACATCAAAAACCAGCCAGAGCTTAAAGCTCTGCTGGGAGAGTACTGTATGCATATGTCACTGTACAGACTGGAATACAGAAGAATCTTAGATTCTTCTAGGAGAGTTTGGAATTACGATAGAAGAGTTGGTCACCATTTATCTATGATATAAAGTAATTCACCAAGAATAGTTTGTGGTGATGAATGCAGGCTCCCTATGCCAGAACTGACTGAAACGTTAGTCGTGAAATGAGTAGGACTAATAGTGTGTTCCTAAACATTTCATCTAATCTGAATTTCTCCTGGTAGAATTGAAGATTGTCCTGATAGAATTCCAATCTCTCAAATCTCTACTGTGAACATGACTGAGTGACAGCAATACAAAAGAGATGCAGTACCAACTGTGGACAGTATGTGGCGTGCCTTGTCAGTATGAGTCACCAAAGACCATGTCCAGAGAAAACCTTACCGTGATAGAAAGCAGACGACTGTTACTCAGAGTGTACCAAAACGATCTGGCCTATTAGATTACAGTGTGTTGTTTAACAGGAGACTTTGTTAGTTAAACTGAGGTCTCATTGGGAACCAGACACTGGTGCTAGTGTTACCGTATAACATAAGGTTGTGTATGGGAATGTGAAGAATTTATATACAAGGTTTTAAGTAAGGCTGTGGCAAGTAGATTTTGTGGATGGCGCTCATAATTTTTCGCCTGATTTTTAAGAAGAGATTTTTCCACTCAGAAAATACCAAAATAGTCTTGATTGTACTTGTAGAAGCGACACTGGTGAGGTAGCCATGACTGTAGTTGTTGAAGTGAAGCTAGCTCAGTAGTTGTAGACCTGTGTGACAGCTAGGAGTGTAGTTTACAACTTGGCAGGTGATACCAGTCACTTCTTTATACAGGAACTAAACACCGTGTAAAAATTGTACTTTGGAATGTACTTCACCAGGGTAACTGGATGTACCATGATGATGATGAAAGACTTATTGGCTTTTAGTGATGCCATGTTTTGTCACAACAATTGCTGCTACAATACTTATGGTGCCTAGCTTGAAACTTTTAGGCATTATTTGTTTTGTTTTTACCCATTTTAGTTTTTATCACTCTTCTGCAGACTTCAAATTAAATTTTGAAGTCTGCAGAGCATGTCATCCATAAAATCTCATTCCTGTTGCCTAAGCTCGCACCTGCACAGTGCGGTCTGCATGGCTCGGCTGTAAGGCGATCCAAACGTTTAGATGGAGATTAGGGTTGGGTGCTTGAGTTGTATAAGCACTGCTGTCAACCTTGTTGTATGTACAACTACTAGTATTTAAAGTGTAGTGTCCTCCCAGATCCTCCATGATAGGGTGAACCAAGTGTTACACCCAAGTGGAAAGCTGTAGAATTTTAGACCATGAATAAAAAAAATGATATCAAATGTTGCCATTCATCCGGCATATAAGCAACGTGTTATCAACCGTTTGGATGGTGGCGTAAAACCAGCGGTCCCGTGTATGAGGGAGCTTCAGGCGTTAGTCTCAAGCGACAAACTTTTGCACGTAAAAGAACCCAACACACTTGTCTGGCAGAATGTGCGAGCCGTAGGGAAGACAGCGTGCACGTCTAGCGACTTAAACAAGCGCCATGCTTCACCTTACTTGCCTCCGTGTTATCCCATTGTACATATGAGAGGTTTCTAAGAAGTTACACTTGAGTTCGCAGATAATTTAAAAATGTTAGCCTTAGAACTAAATGTTTCAACGCAAGTTTGCTTGATAGGTTAGCCTTCAGCAAGAAGGAGGGTAAACAGTCATTTCTTGTCCCTACAAGTTCCATCATGAACCTTTCAATGGTTGATATTTGTAGTAGTGTTCCAGTGATGTTTCGCACTACTAGTAGTGTATTCTTTAAACTTCGTTTTTCCTCAAGAAGACTTTTGAAACAACTCTCTCATTCAGTATTTCTCCTTTCCTTCTTTCTTCCCGTAGGGCGCTCTGATCCATACAAGACCAGCCGTAAACAAACTTATCAAGACTGGATGAGAACTCAAATAAACACCGCAGCCGCATGTTTAAACAGCGGAGAGCCGCGCCATCCTGTGTTTATCACGTACGTTCTGGTGCGGTGCCGGGTGCCCATCCACCTGTGGATCGGAGTAGTGTTTACAGAAGGACGATAGTCTGCTATGTTTCTTTCATCTGTTAGTGTACTACATCTGTTTAATAGTGTACTACAAACTCTGCTGTCCAATGCTGTAACTGGTCCCTTCTAGGAGGCCGGTCGGATGTTGGGCGGGCTGCTATGAGCTAGATTTAATCAGGCTGGTTGGGAGTATCCTAGATGTAAATACGTTATCCAAGAAGGAGGATTGTATCTCGTGGATTCTGTGAGATGTAAAATGGAGATTTTGACGGGTATGGTTTTCCAAGATTGCTGGAATGTACCATTCAAACCTCTTTGGAAGGACGTCAACAAGTGGATTATGCCAATGGAAACTTTGTCATATTTTGTTCAAGATTACACAGACAGTCTTGCCTATTGCCAAAGTTTTTATTTGACTCTTCTGTATATGTAGTGTCTTTAAGAAAATGTTGTTGTTCCTGAAATGGTTGGCAGGAAATGATCATGAAATGAATTCGAACGATGTGATGTACGAAATACGGACCATTATGATATCGCTGACTTGGCTGTCATTCTAAGCTACTACAATAAAACTTATCTTGATTACAGTCTGATTTATTCATTTTCATTTTGAGCTTGCATGTTTTGACGCATTTTTGTTTAGTTTTCGTATACTTAATTTTATCGCTTGGTTCCTGAAGAGCCGTCGGTATCATTTGGTCACTTGTCATGTCGCACGCTAGG
This sequence comes from Branchiostoma floridae, assembly GCF_000003815.2. Classification (NCBI taxonomy): domain Eukaryota; kingdom Metazoa; phylum Chordata; class Leptocardii; order Amphioxiformes; family Branchiostomatidae; genus Branchiostoma; species Branchiostoma floridae. The sequence continues at coordinate 2,179,523 of NC_049984.1, forward strand.
TGGCGCTTCGTTGATGCGCTATGGTGGATAAGTGCGTTTTCTTTTGAGCGCAATATTATTTTAACCATGACGTTTTCTATTCTAAAATGATTAAAAATTTGCTAATAATCACTCTTCCCTGTGTATTTATACCTTATATTCTATCTGGAACATTTTCACTGCGAATTATCTCCAAGCAGATGTAAGGTACAGCTTGTTTTAAACTTGTTTTTGTGAACAGATTGATAATTTATCAGGATATTCTACAATTCTATGTAACCCTTCTTTGCTATAATAAGATTCATAAACTTTGAACAACTTGAGTAAAGAACATGTTAAACAATTTTATAATTCATGCAAATGAGGACTTTTTGTGCATAGGCAATGAGAAACGTTTGTGATACGTAACTCGAAAAAGCTATTTTGGTGGAGGCATTTATTTATCTATTTTTTTTAGTTGATTTTATTTTATTTGATTTTTATGGCATTCGATTCTAGTTCATTAGTTGTACCAATGAGCCTTTATCAAAGCTTTTATCAAGTCTCCTCGGTTGAACATGAGCTTCCACTTGGTCCTGCGTGCCTCCCTAGTCCCGGTCCCGACCCCAGCGTCCTTATATGGCAGCTGGATAAACAAATGGCCCAATCAGCATGTGAAAAGCCGCCGCGATTGAATATTCCACCGGCACTGAAACACTACACGAACCCCTGCAGGCTCAGATCGTACCACACCACACACAACGGACTTGTCGTTCTGCTGGGTTCTACACAGGAGTTCGCGGTTTCCTACCTTCCGTGTGTCGTTTTACGTGGATATCGTGGGGAAGTGAAGGTTGTGAGACGCTGTCTTGATGTAGAGGGTGGCGACGACTTCGTTTGTGGGAGCAGAGATCGCGCGTTTTGTGTGATTTTGGACCACATCTGGCTTGGATTTAACCGCTGACTGGGTAAGAGCGCGTGTTGGGGTGCGTGTTATTGTCCCACTCTTTCCTTCCTTTTCCTGAAACGTTCGCTGATTATATAAGAAAGCATGATGGCTTTGCTAGGAAAATTATTATGAATATGTGTATTTTACTTCAAATCCATCGCCTGTGTGTGGTGGAGCTTGGTTTGGTTAGCCTTTGCCCTAGGCGCGTGATTCTTTCTACTAGATTTGAATTTTTGTCCCGAATCGCCGTCTCCAGGCCATGCCATGCTTGTCCTCTCACCTCGTTGACATGGCGGGCGATGTCGCGAGCTGACAGCTCGGCAAGCTACGCGTCAACAACAGTCTAACTCTAAACCCTGCCGTATCCAACAAATAAGCCTAAATCTCCCCATCTTTGTTTGGGCTGCACTCACACTCACTGACGTTAGATTTTGTAGGTAGAGATTTGGCTTTGCAATGGGCCAGTCTAAGTATCCTCCATGGTGTAAGTATTTGTTAGGATACTGTTGTGCGTGAGCCCTTGGGTCTCCAAATGTGTCTGTGTATCCTACAAAATTATAAGCCTAAATCTCGCCAGCTTTGGGCTTCACTCGTACACACTGACGTTAGATTTTGCAGCGTACAGATTTCTGGGTGGAGAGTTGGTTTTGTCTGAGTATAATTTTGTTGGGATACTGTTGCGCACGAGCCCTTGGGTCTCCAGATTTGTCTGTATCCTACAAAAAATTAAAGCCTAAATCTCGTCATATTTGAGCTTCACTCACACACACTGACGTTACATATTTTACGTACAGATTTCCGGGTGGAGAGTTGGTTTTGTAAGGGCCGGTCTGAGTATTTGTTAGGATACTGTTGCGCTCGAGTCCTTGGTTCTCCAGATGTCCCTGTGTACATACAAAACAAACCGGACTATAGCACGGCTCCGCTTCTGCTAATTATTAGACCACACGCAGGTGCACTCATCTCTTTAGTCGTAAAAGATTTGTACTTTTTTAAGCCTCTATCAGGCTCCACATGGCGCTAGAAAACATAGTAGAATTTGGCCAAGATCATAGATAACATTGCCTAGTTCGCCAAACAGTGCTTTCTGGTCAGCTAACTCCTGTGGCATTGTATCTGTCAATTTTTGGCCAATTTCTGCTTCTTTTTTTTCAGTGACATGTAGAGGGTGGAAGTATTTTCTATGATTTTGTAACATTTTGTAATTGTTACTGTTCAAGAGGAGCGGTTTCAACTGAAGCAAGACTCCTGCCAAACCGAAGAACTCGACTCTACTCTACTCTTTATTTCTGTGTTTTTATATGAATCAAAAGACAGCAGTGTTTTCCTGCATTTTTAGCTTCCCATTTGTTTATAATCAGTTCCCTTTACAGCCCGGCTTAGCTATAAAAGAACTGCAGTTCATTAAAAAGTCACGGGTTCACGCGTCCGGGCCATAAAAGCCGTCAGGATTTCACACGTAGTCTGCAAAAGCGGAACTACAAATGCGCTACAAGTGTGTGTTTGTCACTTTGTGTGTGTATTGGGCGTCTGGCGGCATGTTGGCTTGGTATCCATTCTCCGCTGGTCGGCTTAGGGGTGTGATACCCGGACCAGTTTGCTACACTTAAGTCTGTTTCTGTCAAAAGCCTGTCTTTTTAGCTGGCCTGTAGAGTTTTCACCGAGCTCTATAATTGAAACCAACCCCGTAATATTTCCTGTCCAGCATTTTTTTCGTCTTTTTTATGGCTCACAATATACTTTTGCCGGCCATTTCTTTTTGTACTAGGTCACTTGAAGTTTAGCCTGGTATCCAGTCGTAATATAGCTCCCTAGTCTCTTCTCTCATCTTCGCAATTATTGTAATATATATTACGGCTGGATACCAGGCTATTGAAGTTTAGCCTGGTTACCAAACCCCAGCTCGATCTCAAAGTATCTATCGTAAGATATTTTTGAGGTTGGGGTATGGTATCCAGGCTACTTGAAGTTTGCTGCTGGCCCGGCAAAAGTGTATTACTATTACGAGCAAAATAAGACTAAAAAGGCCCAGGGAGAGTTGGCTTTAATAGGAGTAAAAGCTTGATAAAAGCTCCTTGGTCAAACGGAAAAGGCGGCGAGCTCCGGATGGTTACCAGGCCGCCAGCGTGTTTGTTCAGTAATCTTGTTGAGGTGTGAACGAGGACGAATTAGGGGGTCCCGACCTGTGAATGACGGGGCTGAGCAATTATTGCCGTGTAGTGCAAAAACAAATCATAAAGTACTGCGGGCTCATCTGGACTGATTGCTTCATTCAATAAAGCCGCACTGAAGAAATTACTGGTACCTTTCTTACGCATTTCTTTCCCTTTCTAGTTCCAAACGTACGTTTGAGTTCTAAGTTTTTACTACAATAGTTTAAGCATCCTTGTCAAAGCCTTCAGCTTTAAGTTGACACGCATGAAGAAGAAGAAGGATACAAAAATGTCCTTAGTGTTTTAACTAATACTTAACGTTATTAGTTCCACTAGCCCAAGCAAGTTATCTTTCGCCCGTTTCCAAATATCCAGTTGCTTGAGTAACTGCTACCTTGCGTATCTTATTACCTGGATGTCTAACCTTCATCGACGTAACCAAGACATGGAAAACAACTTGGTTCAATTTTGTCCGAGGACAACGACAGATAAAGTGGTTTCTTGAGTATCCGCCCGGAAATAAGATGCTTGATTCGAGGTAAGCAATGCCTTGCGTCAGTTGTGCTCTGTGGATACACTATCTGCCCTGTATCTGTTCACTGTCAGCCCGGCCTAGCGGAGATTAGTCGAGAGGGTACGTTTCATTATGTAGGCCAGAGGGCCGTAAACAAAACTACCTTCCACTGACGTCTGCCCCACAAACCCACAATACACATGCATTCACTGCAGTGCACTGTAGAATAGAGCGCCTTGCTGCTACATTTGTAATAGCCTCTACCAGGCTTGACAGGTTGCTGGAAAAATAGTAGAAATTGGCCAAATAAGACGGAAAATACACCAGAGAAGTTGGATTGCCGAGGAGTACTGTATGCGACCTATGGCGTGTTTTCTGTCTTATTTGGCCAATTTCTACTATTTTTCCAGCGACCTGTAGAGCCCGGTAGAGCCTACATTTGTAAATTATACTGTGGTTTCGCTATACTAGACAAGCAGAGGTTCGGCTCCAGCCGTTTTTGACGTGCCTTTAGGTGTTTTTGTTGGGCTTTATTTTGTCCCGTTTTCTTCTTATCTACCGGCGTCAAAAACACGTCATATCAGCCATGAAACCTCTGCTTGGAGAGTGCTAGTAGTTTGACGTGGTAGCGCACAGGAAATGAGGACGGTTTGACTGAGAAGATTGTCTCTCCTCTGCTGTTATCTCCGCGTAATAAGTTAAATAACTAACACCAGCCACATGTTGACAGGACCCAAACAGACGGGGTTGATCTGTGTATGCTTCGCAAACCTCGTTACGTACACGGCAGCCACGGAAAAATGGGACGCAGCCAGACAAGGGTTGAAGGTAACTAGGGCCTGCTTCAACAAGGGAAACTAGAGCATCTCGGCCTAGGATAAACGTATAGATGTCAGGCTCCAGTCGGCTTTTGATTACAAATATGCGTATGTGTTTTTGTCGTTCTTTCTATTTTGTAATGTTTTCTTTTTGTCCGCTAGCCAAACGGAGCTTACTAGTAGCTGTAATGTAGCCTCTACCAGGCTTCGTGGATCAGTGGTCTAATTGTAGAAATTGGACAAATAGAGTCTATAGTACGCTAGGGGAGTTCGCCGGCCAGAAGAGTACGTTTCCTCACTGATTCTACCGATCCACGGAGCCTGGTAGAGGCTAGCTGTAATAGACCAAAGAAAAGAAAACATGACAAAGAAAGACCGTGAAGAAACAGCCGGGGTCTAACGTCTGCTTTGAGAGATGAGCCCGGCCTGGAATACTACTGGGACGTACTTGTAATCTCCAAGCAGATCCTACGGTAGCATAAGATAGTATCAAAAGTTGTCAGACATGCCCGTAGCCAGGGGGGTCGGGGGTTCGGAAGAACCACACACACACACACACGATCAAAGGTCCGCTTTTTCACGCTCGAAGGTCCACTTTTTCATGTCAAGATTTTTTTCCAAAGGCATGACTGATTTGCATTTTTCACTGATAGACATTTCATTCAATCTTAGTGAGTCTATTAGCAAAATTTGCCTCGGTAAGTGCAAGAAATGACTTTTCAGAGGGTCCACATTTCAAAATTCCCCCGGACCTCCATTGCAAAGCCTCGCGCCTTTGGTATCGGACATGATGAAAATATGTTGGGGGACGGCCTCAAAGACTTATGCCAAAAGTCTTGTGTATTTCAATAGAAATTCCATTTAACTTAGCCAGCGAATTTTGCCCATCAAAATGCAGGCAATGGAGTTGCCCGGCTATGCCAAGCGGGGCAAGGGCCGCTCAGTTTATTAGACATCTCGAGCGCTGCCACTTGAAAAGTCTGGCATTCCGGACGTGTAAGGTTTCCCAAATGCGCTTTCGGCCGGGAGGCCTGGACAAAATGGTCGGAAGTGGTTAAGGAGTGTAACGTTTTGTAGGTCTCTATTCTGTAGCCTCTACCAGACTGGCTTCGCTGGCCATAGTATTATATATTAGGGAGAATAATTTGCTAGGGGAGTTGTAAATGTTTTGTCCTCCGTTACTCCTGATCCTACTCCCAAACGTCTGTATCCCAATCATAACCAACTTTTTGCCTCCCATGTTTTTATCTTGCCTGTGGAATGCTATCCAAAACCATTTAGCGGCTGAATGTGTTCGGAGGATTACGCAAATCGGACGAAGAAACGCGGCAGCTATAAATTGATAGGTTTGGATACCAGGGTAGTTTTGATAAGGGAGGTTCCAATCGGAATAAAACCTCCTTGTTTTGATGTACTGTTGATATTAAACAACCTAATTAGCGTTGATTAATCGAACCGACGTTGTCTACTATAGTATACACTCCACTTCAAATGCATTCAGTTTATAGTCTCTACCTGACGAAATACGCTAGAGAATATTGATATTTGCCAGGTGAGTTTGGCCACCACAACTTGGTTATATAAATATTCATATTGGTAGGCGCACTTCGGGGGGTAGGGCGAGTGGTTGGGTGTGGGGGGCGGAGACCCCATGTCTGACCCCCTATTTGCCGAAGTCTGCGATCCGTACCCCCGTAGGAAAGCCTGGTGGAGGCTAGTCGACTCGACCCCCACCTAGACTACGAGTACACACTCCACTTCAAACACATTCAGCTCTATCGACAGCAGCAGGAAACCAAAACCCTCGCCTCTCGTATCTCGGCCAGGTTTCCTTTCAGGCGATCTGTTTGCCCCCAAACGCGGCCGCATTGTGTCTGCCTTGCTCGCCTTGCCGTGCATAAACTCGATACATGTTGACAAAGTGGCTTAATATGCTTGGGTGGTTACACAGGTGGCCTCAGTACACACCCGATACATGTCTCGGTCTGAGGGCTGGCTTTGTGTGGTGGGCTCCGGGGTCTGGTCCCAAGATTAGGTCACCGAAAGGGCCCGAAAGAGACGCGACATTCAATGAAAGACTTGTCTTTTGTGCATGTATTTGTCTAGTCTCTACCAGACTCCGGATCGCTGGAAAAAATCGTAGAAATGGAACAAATCAGAGGAGTAAGCCGGCCAGAGGAATATAACCGGCCAGGGAACAGCACGCGATCGTCCTGGGATCGCGAGCTGTTCCCTGGCTGGTTATATTCCTCTCTATTTGTTCCATTTCTACGATTTTCCAGCGATCCGGAGTCTGGTAGAGACTAGTATTTGTCTATGTTCGTCTAGTTTATTGGTGAGCCCTTCCTTTCCTTTGAGAAAACACAGGGAAAATTCGTTACAGCGCTCTCGGCAGTTTATTTGCTACAAGTACAAAGATTAGATCACAGAAAGAGACACGACGTTCAATGAAAGACTTGTCTTTTATATATGGAGGACATTTTCAGTACATGTATTTGTCTTTGTTTGTCTTTGTCAGTTTGTGAGCCATTTCCTATGGGTTGAAGAAAACACAGAGAAAATTCGTTACATCATTTTTTGGAGGTTTGCTACAAAGATGAGATCACCGAAAGAGACATGACGTTCAATGGAAGACTTTAATCATAAGATATCGGTATGCAAGTAGGAAAATACATAGAAATTTCTCTACAACGTCTTGTCAATTTTCTTTATTCACGATTGAGTAGAAAGTGTAGTCAGTCTTGAGATTAATGCACTCTCGCTCAAGGATATAATCGAACAATGAAAGAAAATTGCAAATTTCACGTCGACAAATTTATGCATATGTAGTATTATACAACAAAAATGTAGAACTTATGAGCTTACTGAAAGTGTTTTCTACACATCTATATAGCTAGGTTTCTGCGCTATTTCACGGTATGCACAACAATATACACAGACCCAAGCACGTATAATGCACCTGTCTAGCCACGGGGGAATAGAGGTCGCCTGGATCGCCCTGTTGGGTCGGCTGAGAACTATTCCGGAAATGTGCCTTTTTCAAAACAAGACATTTGCGAGACGGGAGGAAAGGATGGAATAGAGCTGGTTCCAACTCACTGCAAGTGGCTGTTTATATCTAATGTGTCTCAAACTCTCATTGTATGTGATTCGTATTGTTGGATGTCAGCTGTATTATTTTCGAAATTATTCCAAAAATGGCTGTGAGAATTTGAGAAAATAGTGTAACGTTAATCTATATTAAGACTCGTTGCATCTGATGCAAATCATGTATGAGAAAGTGGTTACTGGAGTATGTAAACATTTAGCGTCGAGTGTTCGAGCGTAAGAGTTGGTGAACTGTGCATTGGGACTTGTTGAATGTGACTGTATCGGACGTGCTCAGTTTGTGGGCCAGGAAAACATACCCAGGTCGCTCTCTTTCGTGAAGAGTACAGACAGACTCCCACCCGCTACGGCAGTCAGCCAAAATATACGGGCGGGAGAAATGGTGACCTTACGAGATTTTATTTGATAACTGACTGAGGCAACAAGTCAGCAATATAGCACAGGCCAATAGCTGTTAAACAATCAATCACAACCTTGCAATATTTCCATTTCATTGTTTATTGAGATTATCAGACTACTGGGTCCGACCCAGTTTTGACTGATTTTTGGGGAATGCTTTTGAAGAAATGAAATTATAACGTTAGCTGACAAAGCGGCCAAGAGATGTGTGAGGTGAGGTGAAACTAGTACATGTAGCTGACAAGAATATAAACACAGCATCGTTAAACAAAAGGTGCCTCATGCGTAGCTTTCGTATAATCTCCAAGCAGATCCCTCCTGGTGCATAAACAGTACA
>NC_049984.1:2190935-2209165 GCF_000003815.2 Branchiostoma floridae
TGTAAACCACTCACTCCAGGCACCTTACACTAACAGCACGACGTGAATACTTCTGTAATATCACATTAAGCGATCATTGTCGATGATCCGTCCTCTGACTGTCGACATGTCTGAGTCATGGGCCTTTCATTTCAAAGTCTTGAAATTATGTGGATTTGTTTCGGGCAACCAATAACTCCAACACGACGTAATTATAATAAATACTCCTGTACTAATATTACAGTAAGCGCCCCTACAGGCGATCATTGTTGAGAAGCCGTCCTCTGAGTCAACTGTCTTTCATTTCAAAGTCTGGAGATTATGTGGATTTGTTTCGGACGCACACAACCAATAATTCCACCCGTATCTTTCCGTAGTCTCGTCCAGACTGACTATGCTGGCTATTCATAGGGACATTAATTTGTCAGGGGAGTTTTGCTATATAAGAGGAGTTGGACGGGAAACATTAACCTAAGCGTGGACTGACTCCCCTGGCCAATTTCCCGAATTTTTACCGAATTCTACGATCCCCGTACCCCCTATGAAGGCCTGGTAAAGGCTAATATTAATATTGCCGTGTTGCATGCAATAAGATACCTGCCCAGCAATTACGACGCAAATCTGCTCTGGAACCAAACCTACAATTTCCGGTCACCTGGCAGAATTATGTCGCGCATTTTCCGAGACGAACGAAGGCGACAATTACATGTTTAGCAGTGCACATAAACCCGCTTTGAAAACATTCGGCATGCCCGCGAGGCGAGTAGGTCTGAACCTACCGTACCGTGTCATCGGACAGGGCTCGAAATACCACCTGTACATGTAGGTTAGTGCAGGTGAAATTGGAGCTGTGCAGGTATTTCTCGTGTCTACCTGCACCTAACCTGCACTGGTGCATGTACTGGGTTTTATGCATACATGTATTATGTCCTACAATGTATATTATAGCTGTACATGGATTGTTCTTAGCTGCATTGACTGTTACCACCTATAAAGTATAAATCTAAAAATAAAAATAGCAATGGTTCATGAGCAATATTTTGTATGATCCATACTTCCTAAATTCCGAGTGGTGCAGGTAAAATTTGTCTGGTGCAGGTAATTTCCAATGTTACCTGCACTGGTGTCGGCACGCAGAAAAAAAAAGTATTTCGAGCCCTGTCTGGCTTGACAGCTTCGTACGTACCTGTGTCAGTATTGTGTTCGGGACGGCTCCTTACGGGAGCATTGTAGGGTCTTCGGCTAGACCGAAAATCTACGTAAGGCAGGTCTGTAAGTGTGAGCAAGCTGCTGTGTGCACAACCCAGTGTGTTGTCGGGAGTCGTCTAGCAATGTTTCCGTTGTAGGAGGAAGCCAGGATTTTCGTACAGGACTTCGTGAGTGCGTAGTTGTTGTTGGTAAAGCCACGGATACCACCAGGTTTGGGCTACAGTTGAAAGGTGAGGGCTTTGTTTAGCTTTGACACCATTTTTGTTCTGGTATATACCAGGGGTGTATATGCCGTCCATTTATACGTTTTGCTGCGGTGTCTCTCGCTGGCAGTACATGTATTTTGGGACTATCACGTACAAATGTTAGCGATACAGACGTTATTTGGCCTCTAGTGTCCCGGTTGTCGCAGAACTAGAAAGCGAGGCGAATGACCTCGACGCACAATGAACCAGTATATGCTGTACATAGCGGCTGTCTTTCGGGTCACCGAATTGAAACCATATTTCTATTTTGGCTACATGTTTGATGGCTATATCCAGACAAGGGAATCTATCTTTCTTTAAGTTAACGTAAGCTTGATATAGATCGTTACGTATTTTGTCTTACCAATTTTATTGAACCACCATGCGTAACAGTCTTGCCAAAATCACAGCTGTGTTTTAAATAGTGACCGTTTCAGTATAAGTTTGATCTTGAACGTGTTGCTTTTTCGGGTTCCCGATGCCAGATTTTTTTCTCTGTTTTCGTATGAGCAGTTTTGTTAATGTGTCCAGGCCGTAGCTATGCCAGAAATGCGGTAAGAGGGCTAACCTGTCGGCCCGAACGGAGGGTGTGCCTCTCACGGCTGATCCCTCTCTAAACACGCGACCCACTCGACACGAAGCCAGCTATAATGGAGGGGTTTGGTTGCCCCCGGGGCTGGATGTGCTCCTTCCCAGTTTGTTTTCTGCAGACGACAGGGGTTTTGGCATACTCTCTGAGCAGAGGTTAGGCCCCGGCTTGTTATGGGGGTCTTTTGTGCGTTTTTATCAGGTTTTCTTATTTAATAGGTGGGGACACTAAACAACCTCTGCTCGGGGAGTACAACTACAAGTAGATTTGTTTGTCGCGATGTTTGTTGTCAGGATCAGGGAGTTGGAAGTAATTGTAGCTGTCACCTGTCAAAGTTACTTACTTTGTGGAACAGAACAGTGTTATATAATTCTAAATACATTAATGGAACATTTATAGAACGCAACAGTGTACTATGATTCTAAATATATGTCAGCGTCTAGAATTCAAGATACGTTACTATATTGTTGGCTACGGGGCCTCGGTCCTCCGATATTATTTCGTGTATGTTTGTGGGGATGGAAAGAATAACTAGTAAGATGAATTGATACATCCAGGTAGTAAGATGCTCTACCGATGTAACAAGGTAATCGTTACTCAAGCAACTGACTTTGGAAGACGTTAGGGACGAAAGACGGCGGATGCTAGACGCCTAGAGTCGCTAGATACTGTCTGAAACGTCTGGGCGTTTCCAAACTTAATCCAGTTGCTTGAAAAACTGTTGTCATGCACAATATTTTTGTGCTCCCGACTTCTTTCCAGTTACACAGCTGGAACAAAACACGTCTTTAGTCCAAAGTGCAGTGAGCTCAACCCATATCCTTTACATGCACACACACAGCTCAACGCAGCTGGCTTCGATTATGCAACAATCAACGTAATCCCAGCGAGGAATACTTGATTAATAGTACGGGTTTCTTTCCACTAAACGGTGATCGTCGATTCACCTTACAGCGACCCAAATTTGTGTTCCCCTTAATTTCATAATTGAAATATAATGATTCAAAAGACAAGTATATATGAAGTGAATAGACACACAAAACGTAAGCAATTTCTTTGGACTTCATTGAGCAATCTGCCAAATCTTTGGGCTCAGTGATCACAGTCAGTAACTAATGTAGTAATGGAAAACCCGGGGTGCTGTCAAATCACGCAGATAGTTGCTGTGATTTTTACGGTGACCCGTCCAATTACTTATATTATTTTTTTCATCTTTGGAATTCGTGAGCGATCTTTTAAATCTTTGGGCCCAGTGGTCGTCGCATATATATAGGGGTGAATATTATCAAGCAGCACTGCGTTGTGTTTGCCCCAGCCCTGTAGCGTTACACTGACGGTTGCAGAAGGTTTTACGGAGATCCGTCCGCCCAACTTGACCCGCAGAAATGCAAACACAGGTGTGTGGGATAAACTAAAGGGAGTGTTCGGATAAAGGAAGTGTTCGGATAAAGGCAGTGTGCGCCCCAGCCCCCTAGGATTACGCTGACTGTTGCAGAGGTTTTTACGGAGATCCGTCCGCCCAACTTGACCCGCTGGAAGACAAACACAGGTGTGTCGGATAAAGGAAGCGTTCGCCCCATGCCCAACCCGCTAGCGTTACACTGACGGTTGCAGAGGTTTTTACGGAGATCCGTACGCCCAACTTGACCCGCTGGAACACAAACACAGGTGTGTCGGATAGAGGAAGTGTTCGCCGCGCCCCGTACCAAAACCCACACGGCATGGCTTCCGGACCGGGCGGGATGGTGTTGGGGATAATATCGCGAAGCCGGGTGTGAAGAGATGGACCTCTGTACCTTGCTGATACATGTGGTATAACGGCTACATAAGATATAACTAGCCTCTACCAGGCTCCAGCGGGATCGCTGGGTCAAATAGTAGAAATAGGACAAAGAGTCAACTATCGCAAATCTACGGATTGCAAGCCGACTCCTGTGGCCGGCCGACTCCCCTAGCGTACTTTTGTTGACTCTATCCGTCCAATTTCTACTATTTGACCAGCGATCCACGGAGCCTGGTAGAGGTTGGATATAACGCGTCTTGTAATAAAGACGCACAACTTGCAAATTATTCACAATTGAACTTTATACAATTACAGCGTACTACAGAATATCTGTATACTAGTACCTTCCAACTGAAGGTGGCCATATCTTAATAGATTATGCCCAGATTTCTCTCAAATGTAATTAATTTAGTGAACACTTGTTTCCACATATATCGTACATACAATACTATATATTTGTTTTGCTAAGTTAGCAATGCCTAAGTGTTATTTTCAACGTAATAAATGATTTCGACGGAGTACTGGGATACAGACGCTACAACGCCAGAGAGGAATGAAAATCAAGATGGCGAAAGTAAAATCCCTGGTGGTTCTTCAAACTTCAAAGTGAGAGCAGCGATTTTAATGATGCAGCCAATGTGAGACGCAGTGGTCCGTATGATCGGATATTAAGGACCAAAGGAGTGCAGCAAACGAAAACAGTTCGCGTTTCCGACCGCTGGGAGGTTGTGTGTTCACAAAGTGATACAAGAAAAACGTCGGGGGCGGGAAGAAATACAGCATTAAAACAATCAATGAATCAATCAATCAGTCAATCAATCAAGGATCAGTCACTTAATCAAACTGTCTGTGCGGCATCTGTACGTCATCAATGTGTATTGACTTTGTTTATTACCATCTGTTTTTTGTACGTAACGTTAACTATCATTTAGCATGAGTGTGTATTGTAGGTTACTCTTTATTTCGTACATAGAAAGATTATAACACCTTGTGCCATTATGTCAAAGTACAATGTACTCATTGCAACGAAAGTAGATATATCAATCAACATCGGTTACTGAAAGCTAATCACACAATAATTCTTTTCAATGCTCATTTATATATACTCTTCTTACAGACTAGACATAAAGAAAACTACTGTACTCTCCTTTTTCAACAAAGACCGATGAGAAGAGGAAAGAGACAGGTTAGTATTTCCCCTCTGGCCGGCCTAAAACTCCTCTGGTAGCAAAACTCCCCTTGTAAATTATTCTCTCTATAATAGCCAACGTATTCAGTCTGGTAGAGACTAACTGAATTGATAGCCTGAGTATCATCCTCCGTAGTAACCGCTGGCTACTGAATTGAGCCACTGTGGACAAGTTGTGCTAAAACAGATCATTCATAGCCTGATTTAATCTCGCTTATAGCAGCACCGGGAAGGAGCCAGTTACAGCGCCGGACAGAGTTTGTGTTACAGACTAGATTATTCATGAAACTCCAACTTTACTTCCAGGTCTGGCACCATGAGTCGGCTGTTGTTGGGTATCGCGGTGGTGTTTCTCGGGTCCGTGTGCTGGGAGGTGTGGTGTTGTAACGAGGCCTTGTGCGCGCCTGACGTCAGCAGGTGTCTCCTGTTGGAGACCTGTAACTGCAAACCCACGGAGGACAACTGCACGTGCTGCCAGGACTGCTTCAAGTGTCTGCACAGGCTATGGGACGAGTGCTGCGACTGCGTCGGTAAGGAAACGTGTTTTTACTTCTTTTTTTTTCAAGTTCAAGAAGAGCCTGTGTATCAAGAGCGGCTCATACATATAACAAAGTACGTTATATAGATGACCTCCTTGGTATAACCAAATAATACAATTTGTCGGTAAGGAAACATGTTTTTACTTTTTTTTTCAAGTTCAAGAAGAGCCTATAACATTATATTACTCTCCAAGCAGAGGTAAGGCTACGTTTTATGTACAGTATTAACTGTAAAACAGTACAAAATAGAAAGCCCCATAAAAGACGCATAAAAATCCTTTAAAAAAACCGAGCCCAACCTCTGCTTGGAGAGTACCTGTATATGAAGAGTATAAAAATAACCCTAAGAAGAATTAAGGGTTAAACCCACCGGCCTTTGACAAGGTTATGCTTTCGTTGCCGTCTGTGTGTGTGTTTTTATTTGTTTCTGTGTTCGTTTATTTGTTAGTGGACATCATAACTGAAGAAGTTGTGGATGGATCTTTTTGATATTTGGTATGTTCGTAGGTGTTGGGCAATGAAGAAAAATAGATTATGACCCCCCCTAGTGGCTTTCCATAGTATAGCAGAAGGACTTCCGGTTTTGATCTTTTGTGTTTTACACATAATAAGACAAGTACAATGCTGTAACCGTCTGGCAGATGAGGAAAATCCGGTGTGGACATTTTAGAGCTGTAGCCGCGATTGTAGGACAGGTCGCGGAAAGGCCACGCATTCACGCCCCACCTGTATGTTATGTACACGCTCCCGACCTTCCCTCATCACCCACCGGCCCTTCCTGCCATTTCTTCAGCCAAATTTCCCGAAGTTCCTGTCAGAAAGGTTTAATTATAGTGCCTTTCAGAGTTAGTTACTACCGATAGACTGGAGAACCAAGAGGATATGTGCATCGCCGGTTTCCAGCGGCGTTACAAACTTACACACAATGGTCCTGACGAAAATGTCGTCTGACATCAACAATTGTCCTGACGAAACTGTCGTCTGACATTACTGTCAATCTCGTGACGGCAGACAAAAAGGTAGAAGTGTAGACTGTAGACAAGTCAAGCTGTGGGAGATAGTAATATCTTCTTTGTGTGGCATTTGCTTCTAGAATTCTACCATTTTCTGAGGAAAAACTATGAGTATAACAATCTCACGACGACAGACACAAGACCATAAGACTAAGGAGAGTGTAGACAATAACGTAAGACAAGCCAAATTGTATGGGAATTGAGATAGCAACGTCTTCAATGTCTGGATTTCATTTCTATCATTTTCTGTCAGAAAATACGACAACAGAAGCCTTTACTTCACTCTGTATGTCCCCGTATGAGGAAGGTCTGGAATGGAGACAGCTAAACCAGATTTGGCGGGAGAATTTGTCAGCCCGCTGTGCCCCGGTCTCCCAGGAGCGATCCCCTCCATTTTAGGCACATGTTTTAACGAGCTCTAATGGCGCCTAAATGGTGTAAAGACATGTCGCAAATTCTTGTAATTACGCGTTTGGAACCAGTTGTGCGGGTGAGCTGCGGTGGTCTGGTCTCGCCTCGGGCTGGCGGGGATTACTCCATCAAGGGGCGGACAAAAACGATGCAGTTTTGCTCACAGTTATGCATGGAGTTTCACACTAATTTACTGTAACATTCGTTTGTCGTTGTTACAGCTCAATAAATATTGGTTACCACGAAAGGTCGTATGGTAGAAATATGTGATTGATGTAGTGATTGATAAAACGAAAAATTCCAAAGGAAAATGATTGAAAAATGTTGCCTCGTTGTATTAGTTGTACTCCATCAAGTGATAAACAAGAACAATGCAGTTTGGCTCGCAGTCATGCATGGATTTCACACTACTTTACTTCAGCATTCGGTTGACGCTGTTACAACCAAGGACTTAATTATCTTTACATAACGTCCTTGTTACAACTCAATAAATGACTAAGAAATGTTGTCGTTTGATCGAAATATGCGATTGATTTTGATATATAAATAAAATGAAAAATTACAAAGAAAAATCATCGAAGAAATGTTGCATCGCTCTAGTTTCTACCATTTTAACCTCCTTGGTTCTACTCCATCAAGTGATAAACAAACACAATGCAGTTTGGCTCACAGTTATGCATGGTGTTTCACACTACTTAACTTGAGCATTCGTTTGTCGTTGTTACAACTCAATAAATATTGGTTACCACGAAAGGTCGTATGGTCGAAATATGTGATTGATGTAGTGATTGATAAAACGAAAAATTCCAAAGGAAAATGATTGAAAAATGTTGCCTCGTTGTATTAGTTGTACTCCATCAAGTGATAAACAAGAACAATGCAGTTTGGCTCGCAGTCATGCATGGAGTTTCACACTACTTTATTTCAGCATTCGGTTGACGCTGTTACAACCAAGGACTTAATTATCTTTACATAACGTCCTTGTTCCAACTCAATATATGACTAAGAAATGTTGTCGTTTGATCTAAATATGCGATTGATTTTGATACATGAAATGAAAAATTACAAAGGAAAATCATCGAAGAAATGTTGCATCGCTCTATTTTCTACTATTTTAACTTTTTTAAGTGATAAGAAACACAATGCAGTTTGGCTCATAGTTATGCATATGGTTTCACACTACTTTACTTAAGCATTCGTCTTACGTTATTACATCTCATTAAATAACTACGTAGTATGATTGAAATATGTGATTTAGATAAATGAAACATCATCATATCTTGTCGAAAAATTACGAAGGAAAATGATCGAAAAAAATGTTGCCTCCCTCTAAGTTCTACTCCATCAAGCATATAACGTCATTGCATCAAGTGACAAACAAGAACAATGCAGTTTGGCTCACAGTTATGCATGGGTTTTCACACTGTTTTCACACTAAATACACTTAATTGAAAGACAGATTTTCACACTAGTTACTTCGGCGTTATGTAACGTTATGACAAGTTAATACTAGTAATTGAGTAAGTGGGCGAACAAGAAAGGTCGAATCGAATTTTGTAATTTAAACGAAAAATAACCAAGCAATGAAAAGGATAGACGGGGTACAACAAAATTGCACAATTTTTGCAATTCTTTTGTTTTTGACAAATAAACCTTTCGTCGACAGTTGGCAAGTGTTGGTGATTGTAGTGAATCCACAGCTTGCCTACATTACACTGTAATGAACCTTTATCAAGTGAGATAATGAAAAACTGATTGAGAAATGCCTATGAGAAATGTATTCGAAACGTTACCTCGTATAACCGACCAAGACTTATATAAAACACCCAAGTACATCGACCTCTAGAATATGTAAACTCACATGAAACGTGACGAATTATGTGGTCTCTACCACCAGTACCAGACTCCGGCCTGGCCGAATAGTAAAAGGGGACTTTGGCCAGGTTTGAATTTTTAAAAAATTTAAGTCTAGAAGGAGTTAATATAGCCTGATTAAATCTCGCTTATAGCAGCCCGCCAAACATCCGCCAGTTACAGCCCTGGACAGCGGAGTTTGTGTTACACAGACTAGAGTTAATAGGCCTAGGGGTGAACTGACCGACCAGTGTGATAGCTGGATAGATTGCAAAAGACTAAAATGCCATGGCAACTTATTTGTCCTTTTGGGCTAAATTCTTCTATTCTTTTCATTCAGCTTACACGTCTACTCGGAGACTACGAAAAATGTAACCATCGCCACATATTCCAAAGATATTTAAAACGGAATTAGCGAACCGGGATTTGTTAAGCCCCGGAGATTTTTTGATAGCACTTGTAAATTTGTCGCGATGGTAGTAAAGCCACCGGAATTACCCTGGAATTACCGGGATTTGATAATGGTACAGGAACGATTTGGGATTTCTTTAATTGATTCGCCCCGGAGAAACAAAAGATATCGTGAACAGATACGGAGGTATACATTGATACTTACGCGTATCTGAAAGTTATCACACGGTCCGGAACACCTGTATTGAACGTTTTCGCGGCCCAGGTATGACATAAAAAGCCGTACCACACAGGCTTCGAAGTTTTATCACACAGACTTCCATCAAATATTTCGAACATACTCTGCGCACGACAGTGCGTCGTGGTCGAAAACTCAAATACTAGGGGTGCCTAAGCATTTGCACGAACCCTATGAATTTCGTACAAATATTATGTGATACACACGAATCACTATGCGAAAACGCACGAATATTATGAAATTCGCACGAATCACTATGCAAACACATACGAATATTATGAAATTCGCACGAATCACTATGTGATTTACACGAACCTTATGAGATTTGCACGATCCTTATGCGAAATTGCGCAACCACTGCCGGGGTCACGTGACAGACGGAGCGGGATTTTCAAGATGGCGGCTTCGATCGGCGGCGACGGAAAATACGATGTAACACGCCGAAATGAAGCAAAACAGTAGCTCACAGGCTATCAAATACATTTTTGCGACGGTAAATGTCCATTCCATGCCTTGAAATATAAATATCACGGGTAGAAACGCTCAAAATCATGCCTCCTCCCGGCCGCCGTTTTTGCATAAGGATCGTGCAAATCTCATAAGGTTCGTGTGCGATTTCATAATATTCGTGCGTTTTTGCATAGTGATTCGTGCGAATTTCATAATATTCGTGCGTTTTCGCATAGTGATTTGTGTGTATCACATAATATTCGTACGAATTTCATAGGGTTCGTGCAAATGCTTAGGCACCCCTGAATACCTGATTTACTCGAATGCCTTCGGCCGTCGGACGATCCAATCCGCGGTCGGGCTGGTACCTCGGGTGATACGGAATACACCGTGTTTGTGTGTTGTTTTCTATGTATAGCATTTACGATTACGAAACAGCATTTTGATATCGGATACATGTATTGAACAGTTGAAGTCAGATTTTATGATATCTTTTCATTGTGAACCACGGATTGACGTAACACTAGCCTATGTTGAATGTAACTCAATATGTCTTTACTTTCCGCCACAGCATGACTATGAGGGCCATTATGTCATCATAAATTGCCACATGCCCGCAGCCCTGTCTCACCAATTACTGACACATCAATACTAGCTGCCACATAATAGTACAAGTTCCTTAGCTTTGTTCACCAAACCGTAACGTACAAATACAGCCGTGACAAAGAGGTATTCACATAGACATATTCAGCCGTGCTACACTGAACAGTGTGCCTTTGATATTGAGATAAAAAAATTAAAATCTTGATCTCCCAACCGTACGCGTAACGTACAAATACAGCCATGACAAAGAGGCATTCACCAAGGTATACTAGTATTCAGCCCTGCTACATTGAACTGAGTGCTTTTGGTATTGAGATAAAAAGAAAAACCGTAGGATTTTCCCATCTGTTCGCGTTATACCCCTGTCACATTTGGCGAAAATCGATCGGACGACGACTCTGCGGCAATCGCCCGAGCCTCGCTTATAATAAAAAAAACTTAATTGCACAACAATTGTACAAGGTGAAAAGTACGGCTTACATGTGGCAGGGACGGTTTTCAGGTAATAAAATACGCGCAACCCTCTGTCGATCTTAAATCTTAAATATGGCCGATCTTCCATAGATACGCCCAAAGATCGTGGATAATGTGACAGGGGTACAAATACAGTCATGACAAAGAGGCATATTCAGCCTTGCTACATGAAACAGAGTGCCTTTGGTCCGTATTGAGATCAAAAACACTCGCGCTTAATTCCGCTCGACTGGAAATCGGGAAACGATTTCGCGGGTCAGGTCCCCAGAACAGGCCCGAGTTGTGCCGGGCCCGCGAGAGCTGACCCAGAAATTATGGGCTGCCTCTCGTCAATCGCGTTGCCATGGCAATCAGACGACAGAAGCGCGGGAGCCCGTAGGGCGCGCTTTGATGTAGAAGTGGTTTTGGCACGGCTTCAAGTCGCATTGACGTGTGTGTTCGGGACAGCTGTCATGACGCGTTTGCTAATGGCGCATCACGCGGTAAAGAACATTTAATGGTGCTCTCCAACCAAGCAGAGGTTAGGCTCCGGCTGTTCTTAAAACGTTTTAGTCGTTTTTATCGGGCTTTCTATTTTGTATTGTATCTTGTATTGATGTGTATTGTTGTAATTCTTGTATTGTCAATACCTAACTTCAAGAAACATGACAAAATAGAAAGCCCGATAAGAAATACTAAAAAAAAAAACGTTTAAAAAACAGCCGGAGCCTAATCTCTGCTGGGAGAGTAATATCACGTAGTAAAGAACATTTAATGGTGCTCTATAAGCAGAGGTTAGGGTAGACTGCGGCTTGTTTTGAATGTTTTTAGACGTTTTATCGGGATTTATCTTTTGTCAGCCAGGTTTCCTTTTTTTAAATTCTGTCGGCCAGCCGGGCTTTCTGAACGAGAAAAAGAAGAACTGGCAAAATAGAAAAAAGCACGATAAAAATGCCTAATAAACCGTCCAAAACAAGCGGGGTTGAACCTATGCTTTGAAAACAACCCATTGCCCCTAGGGCCTAAAAACGCTATGTGTACGGGGACTACCTTTACCTTCACCTTTTCTTCCAGCCATGTGTCGGAAGAATTCCTCTCGAGCCACTGCGACCTCTAATTTTTCAAGAGCTCGATCTCGGACCCATCCCATCCCTGTTCAAGGCGCTAGAGGGCGCTCTTGCACTATCTATATAAGGTTGAAGTGTTGGGACGATCTAACTCATGCAAAATACGTTTCCTTATAGCCATGTGTAAGAAAAACCACGACAGGGCCGCAGCATCCTTCAAGAGCTCCCTCTCGGACCTGACGGACCCCTTCCCGTCCCTGTTCAATACGCTAGATGGCGCTTTTGCACTGTCAAGGGCAAAAGCGATTAGGATGTTCTAACTCAATAAAAAAAAAACTGTTTTAAATCTGTTTCCCTCCAGCCATGTGTAAGAAAAACCACACCAGGGCCGCAGCATCCTCCAAGAGCTCCATCTCGGACCTGACGGACCCGATCCCGTCGCTGTTCAAGGCTCTGACGGACCCGTCTCAGGACACGCACCTGAAGTGGACCATCATGCGCATACCTGCAGACGGAGACACCCCTGCCATCTCCGCACACCACTTCTTCCACGTCAAGGAGAAACTACAGCAAGGCGAAGATGGTACTAGTTTTAGACATACTTACTTTATCTGGTCGTTTCTACCTAACAGACATAGAACAACGATTTATGTAAAGGAACACTACAAGGTGCAGAATGCAATAGTTTTAGAAATACAAGTGTTGGATTCTCAATTTGATTATTATTACGTAGCTAGGTTTATGACAAAGACTTTAGTAGTATACTAATTCCACTGCCGGCTGCCGACCAGGGCGGAGCATCGCTGCAACCGAGCGGTTTGACAGAGCGCTCAACGGATTTTAAAGATTTCAAAAATCTTTTTGTAATGTTTTATTGTCTATTTGTTGATGTTCCAGTTGTTAATTCCGAAGTCAAGGGTCATACAAATCTAATTTTGGTCAATCTACGGTCTCTCAGAGATCAACATCTGGTGGAAATAGGGAGGCCAAAAAGTTTCTCACCGACGCCTTTTTTCTCGTCACTATAATCTCTACGCCAATGCACACCCCTAGGCCGGCTACACTCCTTTGCCAGCTTTTCACTATAGGACCTGCTTGTAGATTAACTTAATTCAACAAGGACAATACGATGTGGACACAAGGCAGCTAACTAACTCCATTTCGTCTTTTTCTCTCCCTGTTGCAGTTTTGCTTGAAGATCAGCTAATCGACAAATCCCTGCCGGACCTTCCCGTCCTGACTCCCCCGCACCACAACGGCACCCAGGACCTCTGTACCGTCGTGTTCTTCGACGACTGCATGTCGGACGACAAGTGCAAGATGTCGTGCGAGTCCATGGGCGCGTCGCGCTACCGGTGGTTCCATAACGGGTGCTGCCAGTGCATCGGGCCCGACTGTAAAAACTACGGGCTCAACAAGGTCAAGTGCTCGAACTGTATGAGCGACTTCTGAAGAAGACATTTTGTAAAAGGAAATAAAATTATCGCCGTTTTCTCTTCCAATGCATCGGTCTTGACTGTAAAAACTACAGACTCTATTAAGTCAAGTGTACGAACTGTAAGAGCGACTTCTGAGGAAGATACATCTTACAAAACGAAAATTAAGTATAAGTTCTCTTCCCGGTCCCGATTGTAAAAAGTACCCACTCAACAAGGTCAATTGTACGAACTGTATGAGAGACGTCTGGGCAAGTTCATCTTACAAAATGAAGGAATGAAACTAAATTAGCGCGTTTTTCTCTGCCAGTGACCGTTCCCCACTTTAAAAACTACGGACTTAATTTAGTCAAGTGTACGAACTGTATGAGCGCCTACATTTTATAAAACGTAATGAAATAAAAGTGTCGACTATTTCTCTGTAAATACTACTCTAAATCTGGAGTTTTAGCGTATTTAAACTGAACATAAACGAGGATAAGATCCGTTGCGTAGCAACGCAGACGATAGAATCAACCCTAGCGCCATGTTCGTATTGCGGACTAGGGATACAGAATTGTAAATTTTATAACGGTACGCATTGGAAAGATCTTACCGGAATCGCTATATTTTAGGTAATGTTGGAAACTCGAGATTTTGTTGAATAGTTGAATAACATGTATCCTGCTAAGTGTATTATTTTTGTTTTCAAGTGTCACTACTTTAATTTTACAATGTGACACTTTCAAGCCAGTAATAGCGCTACAATTACGATATATTCAGAGTTTTGTATTGAATCTAGATGCCGTAACGTACTAACCAACTTGTGTCGCAACGTATTTTCTGGCTAAACCATTGTACATACATGTTGCCGATGTACGGTAAAAGATTTAAATAAATACTTTTCATTGACTTCCCTTCGACGTTAACCTGGTGGACTGTTGAGTGCACAATGATGTTTTTGCGCAGGTTTACCAATCAGGTTTTTGAGGGTGTCCTGAGAATGTCTTCAAAATATGAAAGAAAGTCTTGTTCTTTCACGTACCTCAGAGCACACCAAACTGCTTTCCGACTCTGAACGTTATATTGCATGCACACGAATCCACACATCTTACAGCATGCACTAGGAAATGAAAACTGGATCCATTGATAAACAGTAAGGAATGCCGTTGCGAACCTATCCATACTAAGCCGCATTGACATTCTTTTGGTTTAGCTGAAGTTTGCGGCCAAAGTTTTTTTTTTTCCGTTTGATTACCAGGCTGGACGGTAGAAATCAAAGTAAAATGCAACTAGCTTCTTCCCCACAAACTTTTCCTAAACCAAAATAAAGTTTAATAACTCATACAGCCTTGTACATACATAATTGTGTGAACCCACACTAACGACAGCTGGTAGGGGCACTGGAGCTGTAGATATTCTTTGAGACACTGCAGAAGGTCAAGACATTATCTGCAGTAATCATTCTAAGTTTATTACTTTTTTCTACAAGGCTAATCATATGTATACATGGCAACATCATCTGGTAAAAGCGCTTACTTTATTCTACTGACATGAATCTATAAACTAACATCTTCAGATGAATCTAAATATTCACATATCTTTTCTT
Source organism: Branchiostoma floridae (assembly GCF_000003815.2). Taxonomy (NCBI): domain Eukaryota; kingdom Metazoa; phylum Chordata; class Leptocardii; order Amphioxiformes; family Branchiostomatidae; genus Branchiostoma; species Branchiostoma floridae. The sequence goes on from NC_049984.1 coordinate 2,205,993, forward strand.
CCATATATTACTGTTAGTACATGTCAAACACAAATAATAAATATTCCCCAATATTTTTTCCACATTACAAAAATAGATGTGATTGTGTATATTTCCTTAGAAGATCTTGAAGGTGTATACAATGAAAATTCTTATTAACATCCTGTTGACAGCTTTGGTCTTCTTATGATTGTGATATCACATACTTGTCTGTATCACTTAATCTGATTTCTTTTTACATTTGGATACTAAACTTTTTGGCATATTGCTCTGACAACATGTAGTCACAGATATTTGTGCCTCATTCTCTTGTACCAACATGCTGCTGACAGAGAAAGCAGTTTTTTTAAAGAAAAAATGTCAAGGGAGAGCACTGCAATGGAGCGGAGCAACCAAGTGTGGTGATGGTATTGATGATGAGCATTCCTCTTCCAGGGTGCAGAGTTTTAGAGAATTTTAAGTTAAAATGGGTCTTTGCAAGGCTTCCTGATAAGTAACTTGCCTCTCTGGGGGCATTGGCGGCGGGATGATAGGGCGATTTGCGATTATTAACTGCGAATACGTCGAGAAGGAAAATATGCCAGGCAAGGAATATATGCCGGGAAGCTTGTACTCGCCCCCATAAGTATATCGCAAATCGACCTACAAATCCCCCCAACCTCACCACCACCACCCTCCCCCAGAGAGGCCGGTGAAGGAGGCTACTGTCAGAAAGGTTACAGTTGAAAATGGTGGCCACATTTGACCTGGTAGCAACTCTGGTCAATCAGAATTTTATGCTTGTCAGAGAATCTTCTCGTCAGGGTAAGAGGGGGCCATGGTTTAACCTTAATGGTATGGGGCACAGTGCCCTTGTTCCCCATTTTCAAAATGCCCTGCTGAAAGACATGGACACCAAAACAATGTTTTGCTGGCAATTTCAACTCTCATAATTCCTTTGTGCACCCTAAGACTACCAGATTGATAAAAAACATGGCTTATTAAAATAGACATCATGTGCTCAAGATATTCATTCTTTGGAATACCTTGATAGTACTGTTTGGCAGCGGCCTTAAGATACCCAGAGCAATAATGAGAGTTGCTGTTATATCCACTTTGATTGGATTAAGTACTCAATTTGCACTGAAGATGATGTTTTTACGCAAAGTGCTGTGATTTGAGGAGATCCAGCCAGAGTTGTTCATTTTATCACAGACCATTGCCATGATGGTGGACAGATCGTGGGTTGGGCCGAAATCTTTCAGTAGTTTTGCCAAATGCCACACATAGGGAGCCCCGTCCTCAAACCGCACAGCCACATAGCCTGGGACCGTGGCCAGGCCCAGGAAGAAGTCGGCTTCGTGGCAGATATAGAGGACAGGTTTGACATCGTAGTCACCATCGAAGCTCTCCCTACCCTGAAGTTTCTCTCCCTGACAAGCCTGAATGAAGAACAACTTCGGTTTGCCTTTGAGAGAGGGGCATTTCTTAGCATTGACTGGCTTCATGAGCTGACTGATATCTATGCCTACGTCATCGGAAGAGTAGACCATCCCCCCAGTGCCGTGCGACATGATGCAGCAGACAAAACAGTCGTAGTTTGAGTGGTCTGCCCTTCCCTGTTCCTTCATAGTAGCCACCATCCTGGCCTGGTCAAGGTCATGGAAGATGAAGACCTTGAAATTCAGGCTTTCAAAGGCTTCTCGGAGACGATCTGAAGTAGAAAGAGATGAACTTGTATGTCATTCTTGTTTGCAACACATCTATGATATGATATGATAAAAAAAACAGACATATGAAGGGACATTTCAGAACTTTGGGGGGAAGTCAATCACGTATTCAGGCCTGTGCTCACACCACAAATAAACAATCATGACAACATCATCATCATCATCGGCATTCGCTTGTGGCCGAGCAATCATGACAACAGCATACTACTTAAATAATAATCCAATGATATGTAATACACAACATGCACAAAAGACCAACTATATATACACAGAGAATTCACATTACATTCAAATTAAACTGAAAAATAGAAACTTTCAGGAAATAGATATAATGATTATATGGTCATCTTCTTCCAGGGTGCATATAGGGTGCTAAAGGCTTTGATGTGCAAATGCCAAACTCTGAAATATTACTATTATATTCAGTAAGGCCATGTTGACTTCATTAAATGGATTACATCTGTGCGAGCATAAATTGTCTGTTATTCCTAAACCATACTCGGAGTGTTTTATTATTTGTTCAACCTCCCTGACCACTTAGACTTCATAATGAAGGCAACTCTTATTGGTGTAACAAACTTTTTTTCATTTACATATTAGATAATAGTAATACTAGCATATAGGATAATAAAAAGCCTGACCTGTATCTCCTTCCGCACCGTCACGGCGGGGCATGTCCTCAAAGTTGATGTTGTTGATGATGACGGCAATCCCACGTGGAGAACGGCTCATGTCATAGGAACAGGTGAACTTGGTAGACAAGGAGGCAATCTGCTCCTTCAGCTGTTCCTTCTCCCTCCTGTCAGCCTCTTTCTGCTCCATCAGCTGTTCCATCTCCCTTCTGTCAGCCTCTCTCTGCTGTTCCATCTCCCTCCTGCCAGCCTCTCTCTGCTCCTTCAGCTGTTCCTTCTCCCTCTTGTCAGCCCCTTTCTGCTCCTTCAGCTGTTCCACAAGGTCACTCAGCTGTTCCATCTCTCTCTTGTCAGCCTCTTTCTGCTCCTTCAGCTGTTCCTTCTCCCTCTTGTCAGCCCCTTTCTGCTCCTTCAGCTGTTCCATCTCCCTTCTGTCAGCCTCTTTCTGCTCCTTCAGCTGTTCCATCTCCCTCTTGTCAGCCACTTTCAGCTCCTTCAGCTGTTCCATCATCCTTCTGTCAGCCTCTCTCTGCTCCACCAGCTGTTCCAGAAGGTACCACAGCTTTTCCATCTTCCTCCTGTCAGCATCTCTCTGGTTCCTCAACTGTTCCATCTTCCTTTTGTCAGCCTCTCTCTGGTTTGTTAAATTTCTCATCTCCCTCTTGTCAGCTTCTGCCTGGTTCTTCAAATTACTATTTTCTTCTGACAGCCTCACATTAGCTTTTGTTTTGAAACTTAGTTCAGTAGATAGGTGCATGAGTTTTGTACTTATGTCCTGAAGTTGCAGTCCTCGGTTGACCAATGTTGGTCAGAGCTCCACATGTTACACCGGTGCAGACTTTAACTTTAAGGA
>NC_049984.1:2209265-2280085 GCF_000003815.2 Branchiostoma floridae
TACATCATATGACCCTCGCGCTTTCCGAACATTTCCTCTTTGCTTCCGAGAATGTTGGCAGCAACTGCAAGAAGACCACAATAGCTCAATAGCTATTTTCTAGCCACATTTAATTGAATAACAATATATTATATATATATATATATACATATACACATAATGGCATATATATATATTTAACACAACATTTTTAACTTAGTCATATTCTCTCATGCACAATGTACTTGCATGTCTACTTACCTTCTGGTGTAGAGAACTCTATCAGTGCGGTCCGTATTTCCGGAAACATGATCATCTGCCGAATTCCATAGTTGTCCTTTGCTGACATGAGATGCTCTTCCAGCATTTTGCCATCTACATAGTCTGGAAACCCACTCACAAGAACACAGGCATCAGCATTCATATAGAGGGCAGCCGTTTTGCCTTGTAACAACTGAGATGCACCTACAATCAAAATCACAAATGGACCTATTTCACTAGTTGCAGTCAAACAATATAACATTGAATTTCATGATTTTTCTATAGGTGAATTCATTAATACTTGGCCTGGTTGGCATCCATCCTTAGACTCTCTATTTCATATGATTATGCAACCTTTGGACCAACATGATGTGACCAATTGTAACTTTGCATTTTCCTGTACCAGAGAGTGACACCAAGGGAAGGAAAGTAATGGCAGAACAAAAATGGAGTATCTTGATATCCTACCTTCAACACTTACACAGTTGCAAATTTGTCAACAATACTGGATAGTCACTATAGCTCATATATAGCTCATGGCTTTCCCACTAAACGTACAATTAGCTGTTTAAACAAACTTATCAGTGTAATTTCTGCATTTGTATGTTTTTGTCAGGGTTTAATTTTGCATGTCTTCGAATGTAACTACATCCGTTCTGAGTATCATGAGGTAGGCCAGGATTTGGATTATCTATTATCTCTCTCTCTGGGGTGTTGCTTCCCTGGCATTGTCTAGTACCTTATGGAACCTCTGCTTGAGGAGTTGTATGGGGATTTCACTCATCTTAACCTCATACATATACTGTAGTACCATTTCCTCTACTGCTGCATAATCAATGGTGTTGGTTGGTCAAGATAAAATATCTGACATGGAGAAAACCCTAGCAACTGTGTGCACAAGACATTTAACATTTATTTTGTATTTTGTACCTGATTTCCTTCGTCCTGGCTCTTCAAAGTCATGCGGGGCCGTCAGTGGCTGGAAGAATAGACGTAGGTGCTTCAGAAGTAACTGCATTGGCAAGGCTGATGTATGTCCTCTTTGAGGAAACCTGGATGTCAGCTGTCTCACTTCCATTGTGTCCACAAATGCATAAGCATTTTCGGCACCTACATGAAGGATATTGACAACTCTAGTTGCAAAAAACTGGTTCTTGTAAAGCTATCTTTTAAAATTCAAGGGTAGATCATTGACTTATCTACAATTATCTGCAAATACAAGAAATTGTGATTGTTTGCCTGGCATTTTTTGGAAATGTCCTGATCATTGATTTACCATGCAAATGATGTACCAAATTGCAAATTTACTGATTTTTGATAAGTAGGTAGATTCTGAGCGAGCTTGCCAGAGTGAGTAAGGTGGCTCAAGTGATGCTTCATATAATTACATGTTGATTATGCAAATTGAATCTAATTTGCATAACTAATGAGGAATTTGTCTAAACACGCTCTGTCCCATTAAAGGTCTTTTGCAACATGTGACATTTATAACAGAAAGAAAAGAATATTGATAGATGTATATTATTCAAAGTAAAGACCTTATTTGCATAATTGATAAGAAAATGCTATAATGTCATTGTGGCAAATGATGGGAACTTCAAAACTGAAGCAATTCGAAGTTTGTAGTAATGTACAGGGGAAGATCATTGAACATTAATCATGCAAATAAGGTCCTCATTTGCATAACTTATCATCGCCCAGTGCATATGGGAGTGACTTGCCCCCAAAACATTGTCTTATTTCAATTCATATAAATTTAACAAAAGAAATAAGTATGAACCTGAATAGGTATGGATAATAAATAACGGAACCAATGGAATGAAAAAAATATTACACAATATAATTTATTCTTCTGATTGGTCCGCGGCGCCTGGCTATATGATAATCAATGAATATAAGTGTAAATTGAAAGTTACCAGAAGTAAACAAGGAAATATACAAATTAAACAAAAAAAAACAAGTGACCGTAGGCAACATAGTCTGTGACGTCGGCCTGGTATATGTTGGTTGTTTTGTCTTCTTTGGTGTGTGACGTTGTGCTTATATCCTATAATGATTTTTTTCATGGTGTTGAATATATAGTTTTATTTTAAGTTGCTAAATATGTCTGCATGTGCCATGTGAATCTTAATGTTAAAAACCTAAACAAGAATAAAAATCAACACACAGAATTCAGCGTCACACAAAAGAACGAGGGGTCAACTCACTGCCACTATAAAGGAGTACAGACAAGAGGCCGAAGATACAAGTATATATGAAGGCAGCATAATAAAATAATAATATCATGATAAAAAAAGTATCATAATACAAGTACCAACTGTTCCCTTTACAACATAAAAGCCATTGGCCCGCAGCTACATAAAATGACCATAAATAGGTGATAACTGTAATATTCAAACTAGAGCAGAGTTATCAAACATATCATGAACAGCTGGTCGCAGCTGTTGACATCATGAACAGCTAGTCACTGAACAGCTAGTCACAGCTGTTGACATATTCCGAGCAAGGTGAACAGCTGTCAACTTGTGTGTATGGTAAAATCATAATTCACTTCATGAACAGTCTTTTTCAGTCCCTTATCAAAATCACCCCTTAATTCGGTGAGCCACTAGGTACATCAACATATCACGCATTTGCTTGACAATATACAAATACCGCAAGACCAAAATAGCTGAACTTGCCCAATACACTGTAAGATGCATATTTTGTAGGGGTGATTTTGGAAAAATTGAAGAAAAAAAAACAAATAAGAAAACGACAACGGGACATGCAAATACAAATGCAAACGCTCGTAATATTGATGCATATATCACACATCTGCTTGAGTATACCCAATTACCGCAACGGCCACACCACGCAGACCTGGACCAATACACCGTGAAACGTACAGTTTGTAGGGGTAATTTCTTAAATTATTACATCCATAATAAAAACAACTGACGCGATAAAAAACACTGTGCATCATCGTCTAACTCTGTGCAGAGAACCTGCCAAACCACAAACGTATGCGGCAACGGAAACATGCATATACAGATGCGAATGCACGTTACATTGACAATCAGAGAATATCAAGCATCTGCTTGCAATATACAATTACGGCAATGCTCACATAAAGCGGCCCTGGACCAATACACCGTAGGACGGACAATTTGTAGGGGTAATATTTTTATTACATCCATAATAAAACCAGCTGCCGCGAAAAAACAACAACATGCATCATCGTCAACCTCAGTGCAAAGAACTTGCCAAACAACGTACGTATGCGACAACGGGAACATGCATATACAGATGCGAACGCGCCTTACATTGACAATCAGATAAATCCATGCATCTGCTTAACAATATCCAATTACCGCATGACCCACATGAAGCGGTCCGGGACCAATACACTAGAAGGCCAACATTTTGTAGGGGTGTTATTTTTATAACATCCATAATAAAACCAGCTGCCGCCAAAAGAAAACAGTAGTAGTAGTAGACTGGTTTATTGAGCAATAAGCATAACAGTCCTCCTGGCAGCCTATGAGGCTGAATTGCGAGGATATTACAATCATGATCCATTCAAAATACATCAATCAAAAAAACTTTATAAACGATCGACGTAATACAAATTTGTTACGTTCAAAGAACGTGCATCATTATCGTCAATCTCAGTGCAGAGGACCTGCCAAACCACATACGATTCAGACAATGGGAACATGCAGTTATAGGTGCGAACGCGCAAAAACTTGATAGAATTAAAGGTCTGTCGCCAGAGGTTACCCTCCGGTCACAGACCAATAAGTATGGATAATGCATGACAGAACCAATAGAATGAAAACACATTGCACTGAAAAAAATAAATGGACATAGAGAAATTAAAGTTACCAGAAGGAAACAATATGTAAATATGCGATAGGGTTGGGGTTCCCCTTCTTTGGTGCAGAGTTTTAGAGAATTTTAAGTTAAAATGGGGCATTCTAACGTATCCTGAAGGGCAAACATTCCTGTTACAGTTTAAGTCTGTGGCTACATGTGACCTAGTGTCATCTCTGGTCAATCAGAATTGCCAGATGATCTGCTCCCCAGAGTAAGGGGGCACATGGTCAGGGTATGGGGGTGCAGTGCCAATATTGTTCCCCTCTTTAGAAAATACCCTGGGTAAGGGCAGATAAAACACTGCCTTGGTGGAAAGAAGGCATTCATTGCATTTCTTATAATATATGCAAAATAGCTCCCCTTTCCATAATCAATGTTCAATGATGTTTACCTTTACATAACTTCCAAATGCCACAAGAAAATCCTGTCATTTACCAAAATGGGATTATAGCATTTCCTCATTAATTATGCAAATTAGGCCTATATTATCTGACAACATTCTTCTCTTTCTCAGCTACCAATGTCACATGTTGCAATAGTCCTACAATGGAACAAAGCGGGGTTAGGCAATTTCCTCATTAATTATGCAAATCAGATTCCGATTTGCATAATTAACATTTAACTATATGAAGCATCACTAAAGCTATCTACATACCATAAACATGACGATCCGTCAACCCCTTCGAGTTATTCCCTTTCAAAACAAGCCTCTACATGTAGGTAGCCCAGATCTACACCACTTACTCTCAGCCCCAAGAGCTATCCGAGGGTCTGCATGCTCTTTTCCGTAAGGCGTAGGCAGGCCTTTTAATTTCCCGTAATTCGTAGGGAAGCTTTTTTATTTCATGTAATTCGTAGTGAGGATGAAAAATTTACCGTAAAGCGTAGCCAGTGCATTTCACGTAAAGCGTAATCTAGCCCAAAAATTTTACGTAAAACGTAATCTAGCCTAAAAATTACCCGTAAATCATAGTCTGGCCTCCCAAATTTCATAAGTCGAAGCATAGTCTACCAGTAAATTTTAGTCCAAAGGAAATTGCGTTTTAAAGGATCAAGATTTCAAAATTTTGCCGGACCTCCCTTGCGACTCTTTTCACCTTCGGTCATCGTCATGGTTAAAATTGTATCAGTGGCCTCTCCCTCGAAAACATTTTTGCTAATAGAAATGTCATTGATATGCATGCATTGATTTTGCTAATAGAAATGTCAAAATGCAGGAATTATCATTTTAGAGAGGCAAGATTTCAAAATTTTCATGGTTCACCCTTGTACCGCCTCGCGCCTTCGGCTCTCGAAATGTTGAAAATCATGTTGGGGAATGTGACGTGTCAACCTTAAACAACCTTTTTGCTGATAATATGATAGGAAATCGTGTTTCAGGGGGTCAAGATTTCACAATTTTCCCCGACTTCACTTGCGACGCCTCGCCCCTTCGGCACTCGACATGGTAAAAATCTGTTGGCTTACACTGTTGGCTTTATCTTTAATTAGATATGCCATTTAACTTAGCTACCAGCGAAAATTTCCCCTCAATATGCAAGAAATAATGTTTCAGAAAATTTTCCCGGCGGAGCATGCCCCTGCCCCTGTCGAGTGTTGCCAGCCTTCCAGAATTTAGCGTAGACCGTTGCTGGCCTTTCTGAATTTAGCGTGAAGCGTTGCTGGCCTTCAGAATTTAACGTAAAACGTTGTGGACCATCCTAAATTTAGCGTAAAGCGTTGTCAGGACCCCCCATGCAGACCCTCCTATCCACCACTCATATATATCACGTCAAATGTCAAAACAGGAAGTTCCCCTGCAGTACCGCAACAAGTTGCTAGGAGGCTAAAAATCTTATCGTTTCAAGACCTACCTACATACCAAATATCAATACAATCCATCAATCCATTATAAGCTCCTTGCACACACCCATACGGTGATACATACATACATACGTACTTAACACTACTGAAAATATAACCTTCTTGGCGAAGGTAACTAACGGTAACGTTACTGTCAGTAATAAACACACACACACACACCTTCTGGTGTTGAGAACTCTATCAGCGCCGTCTGCATTTCCGGAAACATCACCATCTGCTGAATTCCACAGTTGTCCTTTCCTTGAATCATCAACTCTTTCAGCAATTCGTTGCTCATATCATCCGGTACACCGCTCACAAGAACAGACGCGTCGGCTTTCATGTCGAGGGCAGACATCTTGTTTTGTGATCACCTGGGCTGTGTACTTAGTATTTAGCACCAGTGAACTAGAACACAAAATAAACTAATGTTAGTGGAGTCAAGCAGCGCAGTCTGTATTTTTGGACCCTGAGGCACGATTGTCAGGTTTGTCTAAGTTAGTGCAGAAGCTGCAAATGTCATCATAAGAATGTAACGATGAGAAAATATTTGCCCCTACCTGTGAAGGAAACTGTGAACTGTTCTTAAGGCCTCCAAAGTGGGGAGCGTCGACGCTTCAAAATTAATAGTAGGATGCAAAAGTAAGTAACAAATATGACCTCTGGGTACAATCCACAAAATATGTGAAAACGAGCTAAAGTTTGTCAGCTCGTTCTCCTGTAAAAGCCAATTTTATCTGCCCCCAGCAGAGTTCATAATACTGCGGCAGACTGACAACAGTTAGCGGTAATTGTATTCTTGCGCAAATTGAAGCCGACCGAAGCATCGTAATCCAACTCATACAGTCACAAAACTTTGTATTCCGCTACCATTCACCACAGTCACAGCCTTGCTGCCGTGCACAGACGAATCTCTACGGCTTTGTCAAGTACTGTGATGTACTACTTTATGCCCGATCTATTTTCCACGGGAGTCGCCCATAAATACTACTAGTAACAGTACTTTGTTATGCGACCTTGACGCCAGTCAGGTGGGCTGAGTCAGGGGATTCCCCTTAATAGGTGAAAGGTCACAAATAGGCTTGTCAAAATAGGTGTAGTAATACCTTTTCTTTAGAAATATTGGCATTTTGGAGCTGGAAGCTACAGGAAGGGGTTTTGACTATTTTACTTTGCTCGAAAAATAGACTTTTAGCCGTGTTTGGAGAGTCCAACACGTAAATGCAGGTTGGATGTGATTGGTCAAAGGTCATCAGAGTTTGTTTTGGTGGTGAAACAGCACTTTCACTGTTTAAATGTGTCTACTAGAGTAGACGGACTCGTTAGAGGTCGGACTGTGCGGTTAATACTGCAAGAGTGGGGTTCAAGCACCGACAACCAACCATGCCAAACGGCATTGAGCCTTTTGGTTTCATTGGTTGCGTGTTGGGTTTGTGATCTGGTGGCCGGGAGTCAGGATATTGTTTTTTTTTCCTGTTTCTACTCCTTTCTTACATCGGGTTCATTCTTGTGGCATTTGGAGGTTGAGTTGAACATTATTAGATACAAACCATGCAAAAAAGGGGGGTCATTTACATAATTGATGAGAAAATTCTGCAATTATTTTTCTTGCTTTGTTAGCACAAGGAGGTTAAAATAAACCTCCTTGGTTAACGTTAAGGCTTTCATACTTTGAACAACTTCTGTTTGTCTAGGTCTATGTCGCAACTATAAAAAATGTTAAATATCTTTTTGCATCAAGGATCTCTTTTGTTTTCTTCTTTTCCGACAAAACATGTCAAAACAGCCATAGCCAAATCTATGGAGCATGAGTAAGAAGCATGTATGGGTATTTTCCAACTACACTACAATGTATGTGCCGGTCAGTCATGACTGTATTGGGCAACAATAACAGACACAAGTTGCGAACAAGATGACACATTTTTTACTTCGATCCTCATCAATACATTAATAAGGCATTTTGAAACAGTTAGTAGTTTTTTTCTTTTCAGTACTAAACCATGTATAACCGAAAAATAATAATTTACAGCATAAATGGCTTTTTAACCAAGCCATATAAACCTAACAGTTAATATAAACAAGTGTTACAAAAAAAAGAAATAAATGTTATTTGTGAAAAGTAAAGTATAAAGATGCCCTGCATGCAGTTATACTTTGACATACAAAAAGAAAATACAGAAGGGGACTGTTATACAACTCAACATTATCTAAAACGAAATATAAACTTAACAATAACTGAAAAGGTCGCAAAAGAACGTGTATCTCTGTACACCACATATGCACTTGTCCATGTATACTTTCATTTGACGTCATCTGCGCCATGTCGGATTACAGCGTACGTCTGTAAACCACAGGAAGATGCTACTGCTTAATTCATTTACCCTCCAACATGGTCGACACAGGATTGAAATTATAATTAATATGACATGAATGAAAAGCCTGTATAGTATGAGCGATGATTGCAGTTGCCTTCACTGTCAGAAGTAAATACAGTCCAACAGTATCAGATGGCCTGGTAGTCAGCACTGACCGTAGCACCTGACAGACCTAGATGAAAGAATAAAGCACCAAAAAGTGGTCATATTTAATCTCCAAGCAGATTCCTCCGGTGGCATTAAAACAGTAACATAAGCTGGGGAAGGAATTAGCCAGCAAGGGAGGATTATTTGCCACCGCGGAATCTGCTTGGAGATTAGGTCATATTGGCCTGGTTGTCCTTATACAGAGGTGATCACTGGTACAGGTTTGAGTCGTTTGACCTTTTTCACATGCCATTACTGGCAAGAACTGTAGTTATATGTCGACAAAGGTTAGGCATCCAGGTAATAAGATACACAGGGTAGCATTTACTCAAGAAACTGGATGGTTCTTAATGTTGACCACTGAAAAAAAAAACTTTCACACTTATCGAACAAAAAGCTTACAAATTCAAGGTACAGAATTAGTGTCATCATCCATGTGGCCATCATTCTACACAGAGATGAACCCCCATCCTTGAACAGCTCTTGGTTCAAACCAAGTGGAGTTTTAGTGTTCAACTCTAAGCACTAGTCACTAAGCACTAAGCAGAAGAGTTCTTCATCATTTACCAATAATGAAACTTAGACTTCCACAAAGACAACTTCTCAATATGTCCAACAAAAATTATCACCCAAACTCAATATGTCGTGGACTGAAAACATTTCCCCAAAAACTCCATGGATTTTCCCATCTCCTGCTCAGGTTTACATAGACAAGTGCATAGGGTGTACATGTACTGCCAAAGAAACAATGATCTTTGTCTTTGGAAAACAAGCGTCTATCAAGTTTTCTCCTCCCAACGGATTTCATTACTCAACATTATGACCAGTCCCCCAACGATGCATTACATCTCTACTCAGCTACCACCTAGCAACATCGTACAGAACTGCAGCTAGTTTGACTCAACACAATCTCTCATGTGTCATATACTGTAATCACCTTTTTGTGGACAGAAAGTCTCTTTTTTCCTCATCTTCTTTTTACCACAAAGGCACTTTGTAGCTTTCCTATCCTGCTACATACTTAGACAATCAATAGTCAACGACTGGAACAAACTCCAGCATAGAAAATCTTGTGATAGTTCATTGTGTAGAGATTCGGTTTAGATACAATAATAATCATTCACTGTGCTCTCAGTCGACAAGTACTCGTACAAAAGCTATACGTTGGCAACGCTAGCCTCTACCTGGCTCTACTTGTTGCTGGAAATAGAGTAGAAATTGGTCAGATTGACAGATAACACATCAGTGGAGTTGACAGGCCAAAACTACAATTTGTGACATAGGCAGGGTCGAACCAGTTTTCTAAAATTCACTCGTCCTCGGGCAAATACACAAAATCCCTTGCCTGAAATGACATGACATTTTTATATGTATTTTCACTTCCAGCAATGGAATCTTTTATCATTGGCTCAATTTTCCTGTGTTGACCAATGCTTGATGCCATGTCTGTGACAAGTAACAAGTATGTCAAAATCTCACTCATGGAAAAATCTTACTTGCCAGATTGGGCAAGTGGAGTAGGACATGCACCTGTCTGATCGGCACTTTTTCTTGCCTGGGACAATCGGGCTAGTGAAAACTGTACTTTTGAGCTGACCAACTCCTCTGATATGTAATCTGTCTATTTGGCCAATTTCTACCACTTTCAGCAACATGTGGAGCCTGGTGTAGGCTAGCAATACGGCTGTTTTACATATTTTGATACGGAGGCATGTACGCTAATCTTCTGTCTAGCTTGGGGTGTCCGCGCATTGCACTGTCGTTGTGGGGGGGAAACCCGGTGAGGGGGGGCGGGGTGGAGGGGGAGTTGTCGCCCGCGGTGGACCAGGGGGATGTGGCGGCCATCGGGATCGGATCGCTCCACTGGGCTGTGACTGAGGGGTGGACTTCCGGGGCGGACCCCTGGGGGAGGGGGTCACTCCACTGCTGGATGGCGGCCACGTGGCCGTCGACCGGAGGGGGCTGCTCGGCGAACTGGAACCCTCCCGGCAGCGACCGTTGCCATGGAGACTTGGGCGGCCATGTTTTTGTTGACTTTGGTTCCTACAAGAACGAAAAACGATTAACTGTAATGCTATGCAAAATCCAACCATACAGCAACCTGACAAAGAGAGACCCCTAGTGGACAACAACAGAAGTGGAGCTGTGCATGCTTGCTAATCATCTTTCATGGGTTTTTTGTAACTCTATGACTGCATTCTCCTTAGGGATTTCCTTTCTTAAGGTCTCATTCCTGTATTACTCCGACTGTGTAGTCCCAAAGAGTCCGGGCCGAAAAAATTATCTGGCCCGCAAAGCATGGTTTTAGGTGGACCATAAATTCCCATTAATAAACCATAAGTGATACAAAAGGAATTTAGATGAAAGCTTGTGTATTACTGGCATGATCATGCACGAAAGTTTCGTGACCCGATCGATCCTCGGACGTTTACGTTTATTTCTCTTGAGTGCTCCGGTCAGGCTCTGGGTAGTCAAGAGGACCTCTAGCGGATTGCGGCTAGGTGCATTTTGAAATGCGATAAAAATTGTTCTGTGCGCTAGTTTTGGGTGACAATTTTTTTATTGCCTAAGAAACGTGTGTGCTCACAATAGAAAGCAAAACATCTCCAGATATACTGTGTTTTAATTGGATTTGCAGACATAGAAGGCGTGTGTTTAAGCGTTGGTTTCAATGGGGCGATCTAATTGTGTAATGAGGCCTTATTCATCTTCTAGTCTCCCTATAAATGCCACAGAACCTTTGGAAATGAAAGGAGTTGATCTGAGACTCTGCGCCTGCCTGTCCAGGAAGTCCTGCTCCTTACGACTGTCTATAAGAACGTTGAGTTATTCCATAACAGGATAAGGCTTAAGACTCACCATCTGCGCCAGCTCGTCCAGGAAGCCCTGCAGGTGTTCTGACTCAGGTGTGCTCTCCCCACCTTCACTGCTGCTGGGGGGAGGGGGGCAACACAACACAACAGATCAGTACATGGACTTTTCTCATCAACAAAAATCTCCATCTAATGCTGATTCATCTTAATTCATCGGGTAATCTATACCCATCATCTTTAAAACAGGGTATTTAGGGATATAATATTGACAGACAGTGATTTGAAATAGCAATATTTTCAAAATATTGAAATTTAGGAAATGTTGCTATTTGAAATCACCATCTCTCGAATTGATATCTCTAAATACCGTTTTTAAATACAACTGATACATGTACGTTACCCCGCTGATAATATAGAACTAACATAAAGCATAATCAAACAAATTAGTTATAGTGTTAATTAATAACAATAAATGTTAAAACAGACAAACGAAAAGAAGATTAAATGATGAGACCATACCAACCTGATTTTACAGACTAAATCCTAATGTTTCCTGATATTTTAGGATGCGCAATTTGTAAGAATCACTATGACCAAGACATATTTTTCCATGCTGAGGTAGTTTTATGCAGGGTTCCGGGTAACGTATTGATTTGCTAAAATATGTTGCTTGGCTGCAAGCACTACAACATACTGCTGCCTGTCTGCTAAAAGAAACTGGGACACTAGCCAAAATCAATCCACCAGGGAATGTTGTCAGCAAAACGATGGCTTATTCACGGGGTGCAAGGGCCAAGGGAGTAGAGTGTGCGCCTTGCAGTGGGTAGGTCGTGAGTTCGATCCCCGGCTGCTTAGCACTCAGTATTTGGGAAAGACGATCGTAGTAGTCAGGGTTGTAGCCAGCCTGAAATCATTTTCCATCCCTTCGATTTTGAATCCTATCGAGTGCCCAAGGCGCGACGTTTGTAGGGGGGTCCGGGTGCATGCTCCCCATGAAAATTTTGAAATCTAGACCCTCTGAAATGCTATTTCCTGCATTTTGAGGTGTAAATTTTGCTGGTAGACTAAGCTGTTCAACAGGGGGACAGTTTTTTTTATATCTTTACATATCTATTTTTGTCCGTCAGAGGATGGAATGGGCAAAAAATTTTTCCGGCCCCAGCTGCAAAATTCCGTCAAAAGGACGGAAGGACGGGCGCTGGCTACAACCCTGGTAGTAGTACAGGCCACTGCCAGTGGACTAGCCCCCTGCTGTAGCAAAGCTGTGTGGCCCAGGACTACAAAAATGTAGATGGGCACTGCAAGATGTGTGGTTTGTGAAGAATGTTGACTTTTTTAAAAACACTATAATACTACCCACCATTTCTGTATGAGGTCGTTTCCGGTCAGACCCAGCCCCATGGAGAACACGTCCCCGTTGGTTGAGGAGGTGTCGTCGCTGGAGCTTGCACTGCCGGAGTCCATGTTACACCAGCTGTTGCTCCCTCCAAGGGCTTCACTGCTGCACAAAACACACAAACGGTACAGTCAGATTTGGAACCTTACCCCTAACCCTACATGTACCCCACATCCCCATTTACATGGGCTTCACTGCTGCACAAAAACACTACCAGTCAGATCTAGTTTCACCCATGGTGCGGGCAAACTGTTGCCAACTACAGGGCTCAAATTACTCACATGCAACCTGCAAATATAAACCACTGCAGCATAAAAGTTCTTCTGATGCGCAAAATGCTGCCAAGGCAAGTTGCAACCTGAAATTGTAAGCAACAACATGCTTGTATCGAGCATTCTGGCAACGGTTGCAGTGTAGTGACTTGCGATGCATGATGGGATGGGATCAAAGGTCACCCAATGGGACAGACATACAGTCAGTTTGCACACTACAAGCATCTGGTTTCACATAAAGTGATTTTAGCTGCTGCTGCACCTGGTTATAATTGCTAGAAAGAAACGAGGTGTGTTAGTTTGAAGGACAAGCAGGGTAAGAGAGTTAGAGAGTTAGACTCTGGGATCAGCTTTTGATGGATGAGCAGAAAAGCAGGGATATTTGCAACAAGAACAACAAAAACACATATAAAAACAGCGGAAAACGGAATGAGGTTAGAAGCAGAACAACGCAAGATGAGCCCCAAAAGATAGGTCCTCTTCACATAAAAAAAGCAGAAAACAGTGTGAGGTTAGATTCTGGAAGCAGAACAACGTAAAAAGATGTGCCTCAAAAGAAAGGTCGTACCTTGACAGGGGAAGGTCAAAGAAAGACGCAGCTTTGGTTTGATCCACCAGCGGCGGGGAGTCCAGCCGCGAGCGGGGCAGGAGAAGGGGGAGGGAGTTGTATCTTGGGGAGGGAACAGGCAGAGGAGAGGGGAGGACAAAAATGGATGAGTCATGGTACGTTTATGAAGGTTAGACATCCAGGTTAAAGACCCCAGTACAACTACATAATGACCACCAGTACGAATCTGGATAACATAAACTATGGACTTTAATATGCTACAGGCACCCGTGCAGTTCACATCAGTGGAGGTAAGGCTAAGACAGTTTATCGAATTACAAGTTTCTCTCCCAGTCATTTTTGAAAATGCAATGACAAAAGATAAGAAATTGAAGTAGATCAGGTTTTATACCATAACCAGTAACCATGGTTACCAGGTAAGTCTCCTACCTTTCGTTGGAAGAAGGCGGTATGGGCCACGTGGAGTTGAGTCTCCCCTCCTGACTGGACCACTGCGTCCGCATCCCCTCCCCTCCCCATCTGTGCCGAACCTTACTCTGCTGGGCCTGAAGGTGAGAGTAATATTGATCCATGCATGAATACTTTATCAGGAACGTTATTGGATAAAGAGACTGACTCTTTTTTACACAGCCATTTATTTACTCCCAACCAACGTTTCTGTGACCGTCTGTCACCTTCTTCAGGGCAATTCTGTGTATATTCTGTGCAATACGTTTATAGACTTGTAAACACTTTAAATGAAAAATATGTGAACTGTACCTCTGTTATATATTTTGTCCGACCCTTACCTCTTCCCTCATGACCTCAATCTTGAGAAAAGCGACCTGCAGGCTGATTTGAGCTTAAACAGGTTCAAGCAACCAAACACACACTCCCTTACTTACCTGCAGGTAGTTATTCATACTGGCAACGTAGTGGGCATACTCTGGATCCGATGAGAACTCGCTCCCGGCAAGCTGCTCCAAATTTCCGCTCAGGCTCACCGGCCGAATTCTGCTCGGCCACGTGTTCCGCCCAAAATCTGAGGGTCTGGGCAAGCTGTTTGACCTGTTCAAAACAAACCTGCAGTTGAGTACTTAAAGGATATCCTTTGCATGATGTACAAAATGCTCAAAGACCTGCAGTGTTTCCGCCCGAAATCCGAGGGTCTGGGCAAGCTGCTTGACCTGTTCAAAACAGACCTGCAGTTGATGTCATTTGAACATAGAACTACAATATCCAGACTTGCACGAGATAAGATGACTAATAAACTGGTGGATGTATCTTAAACCAGCTCAGACAAGAACTAGAAATAGTCATGTCGTAAAGATGTGGGGGGTTCTTTAACATACATGGGTTGTGGCTCTCCCCAAACATGGGACCTCGATTTAACGTCCTATCAGAAGGACGGTCCGAGCTGAAGCTAGGTACTCATTTTCACCTGGGTGAGGTGAGGAAAGTCGTGTAAAGTGCCTTAGTTTCCCAAGGTCACAAGATCGGTGCCACGGCATGATTTGAACCCAGGACCTGAGCCAAACGCACTGCCGATTATGCCACGCAAAACGAATAATTAAAGATTCAAACAAATAACAACAAACACAGACCTTTGGCTGCTGGTGTCCTCCGAGCTGGACTTCTCACTAGGCAGGCTGTTGGGGTCGGAGGTCCGCAGGTTGGACAGGAAGTTGGCGGCCTCCGTGGTCCAGCTCTTGCGGTTGCTACGGTTACCGGGCGGGGACCCGTCGGTCGCGAGCGGCTGAGGTTTGTGGTGACGCGAAAGGAAGTCAATCACTTCCTGGATTTCCTCCTCAGTGGCAAGACTTGGGGATCGCTCAGACTCTCCTGCAGGGTAGAACAAAAAGACAAAACAATTCTTTACACCCAACAAAGTAGCTGATTGTAAATACATGTACATGTATAGCCTGATAAGGGCTCAGAGAACATACCATAAATTGCAACATGGACTATTGGACTGACTACAAATGTTTCCCCATCTTATCTACATATCAATTCATAGTTCTTGGTTAAATAGCTGTTGGACTGCAGTCACTTACCAAAGACAGCCGAAGCAATCTGAAACATCTGACAGTTTCAAAATCCATGTAGTTGCTTGAGTAAATGTTATCTTACGTATTTTATTACCTGGATGTCTAACCTTGAGCAAAATAACTATTTACTGCTTTTTGGCAATCTTAAAGAATACAGACTCTCTCATACAAATCAAATGTTGCAGAAACTGAGTAATTTAGCCCTGATTTAAACCATCATTACCTCTATTGGCTCCTTCCACAGCCTCTTCAGGCGAAGTTTCTCCTTTCTTCTCCTCTTCTAAAGTGTTGGACTCGGCCTGTTCCTCGATCATGGACAGCCTTCTTTCCTCCTTCCTCATCTCTGGGGGTGGGGGTCTCATTTCTGGGGGTGGGGGTCTCATTTCAGGGGGTGGGGGTCTCAACTCAGGGGGTGGGGGTCTCATTTCAGGGGGTGGGGGTCTCAACTCAGGGGGTGGGGGTCTCAACTCAGGAGGTGGGGGTCTCATCTCAGGGGGTGGGGGTCTCATCTCGGGGGGTGGGGGGTCCTGCGCCACCACTGTTCTACTGGGATATGTCATGCTCTTTGCTGATTGGTCAGTTGGTCTTGTTGGGAAGGTGAAGCTAGTCCCTGATTGGTCAGCGACGGGGGCAGAAAATCTACTCCCATTGGACGTTGCCATGGCAGCGGCGGGCTGGGAGGAGTTTGAGTAGAAGGCACTTTGTTTCGTGGCATCGTTGGAGGGGCTAGGGGAGTAGGAGCCTTTCCGCCCAAACTTGGAAGTGAGTTTGTTAAAAGTCTTTTTGATGCCCCCCTCCCCCTCGAGGCTGCCACGTCTCTGTATGGTTTCTCCTGGCATCTTGTAGTCGGCTAATACTGGTTGGGAGGCGGGGGCTGTGGCACTGGGGGGTCCTGAGTCCTGGGAGAACATGTCCGACCGCAGCTTCACTTGGACAGTAGGCAACATCTGTTCTCTGTGGTGGGAAGGGAAAAAAGCAGCTGTAAATGCAACAATTTTGAAGCTAAAGGCGTCAATTTGTGAAGTTAAATAATTCAATGTCTTGTCCTTCAAAACTCTAGAGGGCAAACCACGATGATCATGAAAAATTTTGTAAAAATGTCATACAATTTTTTTGTTGCTTTCTCACTTTGGAAAATTTGGTATCCTTGTCCTTTTCCTGTACATTTTACCCACTTATCACCACCAATCAAATTTCATCTTTCCAGACCTTTTTCTAAAAACCTGAAACATTGTGATTGTTTCGAAAACCAACCTCGTTGCTTTACTTGTGTAGTTTACAGTACCGATTACAAAAACTCCACCCACCTGCCATCCAGAAGTCTAGCTGGATCGATTATGGCAGTGTAGATGGCATCTACGACACCCAGCCGACAACTGTCGTCAGACGTTCGCTGCAACGTGGACAGAACTCTGTTGTCCTTCTGAAGGCACCTGGGAACACAGACGGGTTATCAGACATGACAAAGAGTGCCACCTACCTACACAAGGAAGTACTGCAGTCTGTTAAGATGCTGATTACATCCAAACAAAAAGAAGTCATTTCTATTCGTGTCAGGTTGCTCTTGTTCCATTTAATACTTGATTTTTCTTTAATAACCCCTTTTTCTAAACTTTTGAATAACGTAGTTTAAGACAAAGTAGTAAAATTCTTTCCGTGCCTTCTTCGTACTTATAATGTTATAATGTGGACTGCTTTTTGGGCAGAGGAACAAAAACACAAAACATTGAGAAACAAAGCTAGCCTAGGAAGCAGGGCAAAAATTAGAAGATTTCTTTTGTTTCTTTTTCTACACTACAAATACCAAACCTCAGCTTGGCATCCGTCCTTAGGGGTGCTGACATATGTCACTGAGGGGTTCCTTAATACCAGTACTGTAATCTGTTTTCACAGTGAAGACTGTAACGTGAGCTGATCATCACTGACAACAATTAATTCGCCAACGTTTTTTTAAGTGCACCTGCTGCCGTTTAGTTCCGAGAACAAGTTCAATTTTCTCAGACCATGAAAGTTTGGTACAGAGAAGACATTTGAAAGAGAATTACAGTATCTAAATCTTGAACTTATGTCTTATGTATCTGAGCCTTACTTACCATGCAGTTGTGACCTGCACGACCACATGTGTGCCTGAAACGGTGACTCTGGCTCCGGTGGTACCTCTGGGTAGGGAGGTACAGCTCACGGAGACCTGGTAAGGACAATAGTACTTCATTCAGTGTTACTCTTACTACAAAACATACCGGTTCCACTGTACATCATGCAGGATAACAGTTTGTCCAGCAACCAGACACTTTTTCGAAACAGTGGGTGTCACTAATGAAAGGAAGTGGACACTACCTGAAACATCTGGCCATTTCCAGAATCATGTCCACTTGCTATCTTGCATATTTATTTCCTGGATGCCTAACATTCAGCGACATACATATGTAATTGTATGTTAAAGTACAATGTGTGATACTAACCAGTCCTGCCCTGCTGACGCAGAGCTACACAGCTATCTTTCTGGTGTTGGAGCCAGGGTAGATTTGAGACTATGCCATACTAAATACTGTCAATGTTGCATATCTAATTACCTGAATGTCTAATAACCTTCATCAACAGATGTTACAGTATAATGTAGATATAAGAGTTAGACTTACGAGTCCTGCCCTGCCGAAGCAGAGCTGCACGGCTGTTTTGCTGGTGGGGTGGGTGACAGACGGACAGGCCTGGCTCAGTACAGTATGATACAGTATGAAACAGTATGTTACAGTATAATGTATGAGACTTACCAGCTGAGCCCTACCAAAGCAGAGCTACACGGCTGTACTGCTGCAGTAAGAGCTAGGTTAGAATTGAGAGTGTGCCAACATGAATGCTGGTTATCCTGCATATCTAATTACTTAGTACCTGGATGTCTAACCTTCATCAACGTATGCTACTGTCATCATAAAGATATAAGCGACTCACCAGTCCTGCCCTGCCGAAGCAGAGCTGCACGGCTGTTTTGCTGGTGGGGTGAGTGACGGACGGACAGGCCTGGCTCAGGACCAGGCACGTCAGGCGATCCACCACGCTGCCCAGGATACTGCCCTTCCCATGCTGCTCTGCTGCACCCTGAAGACAAACAAACAAACAAAACTTTGTAAAACTGCAGTAATTTCAACAATTCTTGAACATTTTTAATTCTTTTTATTTAAGATACAGTCAAACCAGCCCAAACCACTCGGGGGACTGATAAATCTAGTCTATGAGGACAGGAGGTCACTATAGAAAGGATTCATAATGTTTGTGTCAATAGAAAAAAATATCAAAAGGACCAACAGAGAGCAACAGACAATAAACCAGATAGTGAGTGATCGTAGAGTGAGTGGACCACCAAAAAGTGGCCATATTTACAGCTTCTTTGTATGATTTACAGTATGATCGCATACCTTTTCTTTTTTTTGAATCTGACGAAAATCAATGTGTCCGTAGATGTCATCCACATAATCATGTCAATGAAAAATGAAGTAATGATCATAGACAAAAAAAGAGTGCAATACTGGATAGAGTGTTTGTTTTGCATTTGGCAGGTCGTGAGTTTGATCCCCAGCCGAGTCATACCAAAGACTTTAAAAATGGTACATGCTGCTCTCTCTGCTGAGCACACAGCGCTAATGAGGAAGAGTATGGAAGTAAACACACATCACTATCCGTGGACTAGCCTCCTGCTGTAGTGGCTTGCACAAATGTGTGGCTCAAGGGCTACAGAAATAAAGATGGGCGCCACTTCTAAGCATCTGTTACAGAGGTATGAGTAACTTAAACTTTTTAAATTCGTTTCACAATCAATGTTAATCCACACCTGTAGCAGCTGGCGCATGGCCACCATCTTGTTCTTGATGTTCTGGCCGGGGCTGCCGGTGGCCGTGCCCCGGTACACAACCGAGCCGATCTGCACGTCAACTCTCGCCAGCTCCTTGTAGATGAGGGTGGTGGGGTCCGTCAGGTGGGGGTTCGTCGCTGACTGTCGGATCTCGTCGTCACTACAGCAGCCCTACAATGGAAAGATCACAGGGTTCAAAATTCAGATTTGGGAATAGGTGCACATAACCTCAGATCAGTTCATCCACAGAGAGGTGACACCAGCGTCTCCACATGTTCCTACACATGTAAAAACCAAGCACAGAAAACCTTTGGGGGGCACAATACTTGTCGCTGACTGTTGGGTCTCATCGTCACTACAGCAGCCCGACAGTAAAAACACCACAGGGCTCAAAATTCAGATTTGGGAATAAGTGCACTGGTGCACATAACCTAAAAACCCAGCAAAGAAAACATTTTGGGTGCACAATACTTGTCGCTGACTTTCGGTTCTCATCGTCACTACAGCAGCCCTACAATACAAACATCATCAAAGCTGACCTGAAGTAAACCTGTAATACGTCTCCCCGTCTTGTATTCAGTTAGAAGAAAGTTTGTCACCCCATAAGGGGTGGTATAACCCCAATAATGCTGTAATACATCATATGACCCTTGTACTACTACTTGTTTTTTTTTTTCATACCAATGGAAACAAGTGGCATAGTCATCGCAATGTTTCTTTAATTCTATTTTGAATACCAAAAAATAAGGGAGCAACCATTCAATTATAAATGTTCAGTGTGTATATGAATAAACACATAAATGGAAACCTAAGCAAAAAAGTGTATTTGTCTCAACATGAATTTTAAAATGGCAAAATCTGATTTAATTTTTTTTAAATATGCTGAAACCCTGAAAGTCTTAAAATGACACCCCCAGTGTCACACAGCAATCATGAGAAATAGTTATAATTGGACCAGAAGGAGCAGGGATTAGGGTGTATCTGTATCTAGATTTGTATCTGTATAGACAGTATAACTGCCCTTGGAATAATGAATGAATGAAGACCTCTATTGTACAGTTTTGCCCAACCGAGCTAAGTACAGGTCACAACAAGTCAAGATATATACATATAAAAGTATCACAAATCTAGTCTAACACAAAAGTTCGGCTTCTTATATAATAATACACCAGCCTCAAAGGCACACCCCAGCAGCTGGTTATGTTACATTTTAACAACCTATCACACCTAACCTTTTCATAACGAGCTGCAAGGGCTCTTCAATCAAAGCTACTGGTAAATAAGGAGGTAGATCCCAGCAGTTGTTATACTTCACGTGGTGTACAACATAGCTAAGGACGCCCACACAGTTTCTCACCACAGCACTGGCAGCTGAGGTCTATCCACAGGGATGCCTGTCTAACAATCTCCTACAGCTCTGTGTAACAACTGAACTTTGCACAAGATTTTACTTACAACATTGGGAGGCCAAAGTGAAAGTTACTTGGGAAGCGTGTTTGAATGCACATTTTTTTTTATTTCTTATTTATTTATTTGCAAATTCATGCCCGAAGGCTAATTGCAAGGGTACAGACAGTAAAAAAGTAAGAAGTATATATATAGTACATGATTCTACATTGTTTACTGGGAGGTTTGACTTCTTCTTTGGAGGAAGTGGCTGATGAAAGGTCCCACGTCTTTAATGATTAGTGTGTTCTGTGATTTTAACAGGAATATAGCTTTTTGGAGGTCTATTATATTGGGAAATACATACTATTTTAACATCAAATTTTGCTGTGAATAGTTCTTAAGGTTCACAACCAGTGAAAATTTCAGTGATCTACCATGTTGGGAAGTGCAGAATCATTTTATTGATATTGAACATTGGGAAAAAAAAATTCAAATAGTCAATGTGGTATTTGTGCTGAGAGTAAATACTATGACATTTTGTCCTCAATGCTGTAATAGGTATCAGGAGACTTTCCTTCTGCCCTATGGATAAGATAATGCACTTCTGGGAAGTTAACTTTCCATCCAGGTTTTTATCTCAGGGATTATGTTTGGTTACACTTTTTTTGTTATATTAAAAATGAAATTATAATGAAACACCTGTTAACTCAGTAAAGACAGAAATTTTGGGCCTAAGTAGTGTCAGACTGTCAGTTATTATTTGAATGCCATCAAACACTAAATCATTCAGCCCCATCAACTCTTCACACTTCAGCAGCACTTAAATCACAGTTCTTGGCACCTTTCCCAGGTCACTTCCACACTACCCCCCTCCCCAGCTGTAAGGTCAGAGACAATTCCTGTTGTTGCTTCCCTGCACGCATTTCCCATGTGGAACACATCCAGACTCATTAACAAGGGGCTGGCTGTGAATATGTTCATTTGTTCAGACCCTTAAGCTTGTAATGGTAGTCCCTAATGGCACATAGTTGCCTTGAAACTGGTAGTCCCTAATGGCACACAGTTGCCTTGCTGTTTCAGTAGCAGAACATATTCTTACAGGGAGGGTTGCTAGCCCTACCCCTTCAACGTGCACAAGACACTGCCTCGAACTACCCCACACCTCCACCATTTTACATTCCTCCGAAAGAAGGCTGCAAGGTGCAATGTTCATTTGTTCAGACCCTTGTAGTACCCGACACTTGTGGCACATAGGGCAGCAAGTTCATTAGCAGGGTATATTCTTACAGGGAAGAGTTGCTAGCCCTTACCCCTTTAACATGCACAAGACACTGCCTCGAACTAGGGACCTCCATCCCTTCCAAAAGACGGATGAAGCCCCGACCGAGATGCCTTACCTAGGATTCTTCCAGATCCAAACTAATTCTTCTCTTCTTCTTCTGATTTCGTGTACAGCTTCAATCAGCTGAGGACTCTGACACGGTGGGGGGTAGGGGTACTCTTGGTGTGGAAGGGGTGGTCGCTTAGTTTTGTAATTTGCTTATGTGCATGGGAGAAAGAAAACCCAGCTCCTCAAGGGCAGGGTGCTACCCCCTGTCCACCACCCTGCAGTTGGGTGGCGGTGAGTGCCCAATTGGAACCAGAAGCTCTGCTACCAGTTGAGGTACAGAGGCAACCCTAAAGAACGATAACTGTAATGGTTTAGTTTAATGTTTCCACTGACCTTGAGAACCTGCTCCAGGGCTTGTGGGTTGCAGTAGAAACCACCCAACAGTCGAAACTCGTTACCAGCAAACCTCTCCAGTGTTCGCTTGTACACCTGAGGGAAAAATCAATAATGGCTCAAAAAAGTTCTTCCTGTCAGAAATAATACCTGTACTTTGAGGAAAAAAGCACTGTAAATTTCAAACTTCTGTGCGATGATTTTAAGTTGGTATTTCATGCAGTCACCTAAAACATTTGATAATTGTGTTAGTACAGTTGTTTGAACTGCAAAGTACAACCTATAAATGAATGTACAGTAACCAACTTAAAGGTATTCCTAATAACGTCCACTTCTCCAAGTAACTTATCCAGAAACAAGTCTGACTTATCTAAAAATAAATCTGACTTCTCCAAAGTACAAGTTTGACTTCTCCAAAGCCAATGAACCTTTATCACAATAGTATTTTGCTAAAGTTTGGGGGGATGAGAGAACCGCTCTGTAATTTTTTTCTAGTTGTTGGAAGAACTGCACCATACCTGCCATGCCTGGTCCAGCCTCTGCCCAGCGTCTCTGCGAACCTGTTCTGACAAGTTCTGCTGTGAGAGGTCAGGTAGGGTCACGGCCTGACACTGGTGCAGGCTGTACAACATCTGCAAAATCAGGGGAAAAAGGCATGTCATTCACGTGTCCCAAATATGCTAATTTCATTTGCTTAAACAATCTTGCTGTCACAGATATGCTTATTAGATTGTACAACATAGACGTCTAGACATGGAAAGCAGAAAACATTTCATTCTAATCATCCATAAGTATAATAGCGATATCAATTAGGATTTTGCAGGCTCTGTATTTAGAATACTGCGCTATTGAAAACCACACAAATCAACATCAAATACTTGAGGCATGAAGAAAATAATACTTGTCTTGAGGCAACATCACTTCAGGGTCCATTAGTAACCCAAACAGTACCGTCACAGAGTATACCATGGCCCAAGTTGTGTAGTGGGCCACTAATGGCATTTTACAGTCTATATGTACTATTTTTACACCACCATTATATAAGTGCCGGGTACAAGGTCAAAGAAACAATAACTTCTTAAAACCATTTTTACTCCTTCTTAGACAGATTGTATAACACCAGCAAAAGCATTACATGACACTAAACTCAAATTGTAATTTTAGACATACATTTTTTTAACATGTTTATAATTTGCTATTTGCTTAGGTCTTTATATGCTATGGTATGGGTCATGTGCGTTGAAGTTAAGTGTATCTATAAATCAAAACAAGCGGATAATGAATACTACTCATTATCCACTTATTTATAGATACAGTGAAAATATATCAACAGTGTAACATATCATTTGTACTTATAGCCCTAAGGTTTCTTTAGCCAGGGTAGCCCAACTCAGTGTAACCACACTGCTTTACAGTGGGGCCCTGGATAACACATACATGTCACATCAACACAATACATAACATACAAATATATGCAAAAAAGACCGTTATCCATTATCATAAAAAAGGTCTAAACAGCAGTGGTGTTTGAAGAAGACCCTGATGCCTACCTGCTTAACGGTCTGCCATGAGTGAAGCGCCACCTCCCGGGACGACTGCAGTACTGCATCCCCGTGCTGCCGCGACTCGGCCGCCAGCAGCGAGGCGTGATTTCCTGCGCTGTTCTTCACGGCGGCCATGATGCTCCCGTAGGAAGTCAGGAACTGGTACTGTAGGTTCAACATGCACTGTAGGCACTTCCCCAGGACCTGTTGTAAAGAATGGAAGGACTGTTGTAAAGGGTGGGAAACAGGGAAAAATTCTATGTGTGAAAAGGTCTCATATTTCCTATTTGAGTATATTGATATCAGATATTGTCATCTACAGATTTAAGGCCACGGCAAGACTATTTATTTTTGTTCAACTGTTTACATTCTGAATGGAACATTTGATTTTTTTTTTATAAATCATTAAAAAAAGCAGGCAAACCAAGAACCGAGCTTGGTTTGGCCTTAGGATGGAACGTTTAGGAAAAGAGATCAAGAAACATCAACTACAAAAACTGTTTTCGACAGAACAGTTTCAGTGCTAGAAAGCAGTTGTGGACTTGAACTGAAATATGACACACAATACAAAAATGTGAAACTAAAGCAGTGGATGGAAATCTTTTGAATGTTCAATAACACTAATAGGATTGTAAACAGTTAACAGTAATTAATTTTCAACACCAAATGTAAAACTATGTCAAATTCCATAAAAGCAGTACGCACAAAGAAATGTATCAATCAGTATTAGCTCTACCAGACCATGTACATGCATGTGACCAGACCTCACTCTGTGTACATGGTACTGCCCTGAAACCTGTTGCAAAATGTCCAACTTTAAAACCCTCTGGAATATGAGAATCCCCAAAGCCACTTGATAGCTATAGAAAAGTTGAAATACACTGGTAGTGGTATATGTACCTGTGTGGGCAGGCTACGAAACATGAGGTATTCTTTCCTTACAGTACAGTACAGCCTACAGTATGTACCAGTTACCTTACAACTGTGTTCACAATAACACAATCACTAGCAAGTCTAATACAGTTTCTGTCCTATACAGCCCATGGCCAAGTTCAAGTTTAAGTTTATACATACATACAAGACAGTGATACAGGACTATGATCACTATATCCACAGCACTGTAAAACACAAACACTAGCATGTCTTAGTATAGTAGACTACTATACTAGACTACTAGACTGAAATCCCTGTCCTATACTGTATACAGCCCATACCAAATACAAGTTCATACATACATACAAGACAGTGATACAGGACTACGATCACTATATCCACAGCACTGTCAGCTACCATATCAACCTAACAACAACTTCATACATACATGTACATACAAGACAGTGATACAGGAATATGATCACTATATCCACAGCATGGTTAGCTACCATATCAACCTAACAACTTCATACATACATGTACATACAAGACAGTGATACAGGACTATGATTACTATATCCACAGCACCGTTAACTGTCTACCATATCAACCTAACAACAAGTTCACAGAGTACATAAATACAAGACAGTGATACAGGACTATGAATGTATGATTATCAATTACTATATCCACAGCACTGTTAGCTGTCTACCATATCAACCTAG
This sequence comes from Branchiostoma floridae, assembly GCF_000003815.2. NCBI lineage: Eukaryota > Metazoa > Chordata > Leptocardii > Amphioxiformes > Branchiostomatidae > Branchiostoma > Branchiostoma floridae. The sequence continues at coordinate 2,234,905 of NC_049984.1, forward strand.
CAACAAGTTCATACATACATGTACATACAAGACAGTGATACAGGGCTATGAAAAGTATGATCACTATATCCACAGCACCTTCAGCTACCATATCAAGCTAACAACAGGACTGCAAACCGTTTTCTCCCTGCAAATAGACTGAGTGGGCAGCCCTGCGACAGACTTCCGCTGCTAAAACATTGTAATCTGAAGACATGCACCACCCACGCTACGTCCCAACAGCCCAGCCGTCATTATAAAATAACTGGCTCAAGTTCAAGTTGAGAGGCTGGCGAAGATAAGGATCTATTTTCCTTCCTCGCTTTCCGTTTTGGTTCAGCTAGATCGACATCTGGCAATCTAGATCTGCTGCAATCTCAACAAACTTGAACTTGAAGATGTAACTATTTATGAAAAGTAAAAATCTTTAGAGCCTTTTGTGGTTCCTTGAGGTTTTTAACTTCCAAAAAAGAACATCCAACTTATCAAGGTCAAGATTAAGATCAAGGTCAAGATATTTGATCCAAGATTATCCAGAAATAGATTTAACGATAAATCCACAAAAGTTTTAGGTACCTTTTACCTCACTGCTGGTCACAACAGCACATAAAAACAACTAGAGTTCCACGAACACATACCTTTGCCAAATAACAAGGTTTGTTATGTAGAATGATGTCTGTAGACAAATGCGTTACTCATTTCATTTTCTTTATAATCATATGCTTGGAGTTGGTTTATAAAATTTCAACATTGATTTGCAAATTAGATCCCAAGTTACCATTAATCGATATCAAATTGTATCAAGTATTACTTAAGCTATCAGCATACCAAAAATCATGATGATCCTTTAATCCATTCTTGACTTATTCTCTTTCAGTCTTTAATAAAATACACCCCTTACTCTCTTCCCTCTTTCTCAGTTACATATGTGACAACTTTGATGAAAGTACTATAATGAAATGCAGTGGGTTTTTGTACTTTTCCTAATTGATTATGCAAATTAGCTGTTGATTTGCATAATTGGTATCTCATTATGTAGGTCTTCACTTACGCTACCTAAATACCAAAAAACATGATGATCCGTCAACATGTTCATATTTTCTCATTAATAATGCAAATGAGGTCATCATTTGCATAATTGATATCTATAGCCATTTCTCTCCTTCCCAGCTACATATGTGACAAGTTTGAAAGTCCTATCATGGAATGCTGTGGATTTATAAATTTTCCTAATTAATTATGCAAATGAGCTGTTGATGTGCATAATTAGTATCTCATTATGTAAGTCATCACTCATTCTATCTACATACCAAAAATCATGACGATCCGTCAACATGTTGTAGAGTTATTTCGTCCAAAGTTGAGTTTCTGCTGCAGTACCTTAGCAAGCCGCTAGGGGGTCCATTATCAAACTTGACCTTCGTTTCCCGATCCCTACCCACCTACCAAATATCATCAGGATCCATCCCAGGCTTCTCGAGTTATGCTGTTAACACACACACAGACACACAAACACATCCAAAACCTAACCTTAGCCATTCTGGCAAAGGTAAAATTGTCGCAGTGGTTTTAGTCTATTGTCCAGGTTTGTGCGGCAACCCCTCAGCTCCAAAACCATAACTCCACAAATGTGCATTTTAGTTGTATGAAACTGTTCAGAAGTCACCCTCAAGCTTAAAGCATCGAGAAACAAGTACCATTTCCACCACCCTGTCACAATTGCAAGGGGGTAGGCACTACTTCTAAATTTGCACAAAGCCCACCATACCACATATTTATCTAGAAAATTTTATATAATATTCCCTGGAGAATCCCTTCTTTACTTTTTTGTAGACAGTCAATGAAAACATGTCTGGATATATATATCTTTCAACCACATTTTTAACAATGTACATTATGTACTTATTGTCTAACTGTGATGATGATGAATTCAGACATCCATAGAAAAAAGTAACCGATATCGTTTCAAATTTCCCTTACGCCTTGTAACCTGAATTCCTTACAGCTGTTCATCAGTTCGTATTTAATTTGATGACAGAGTGATAACACGCCTACTCACAATAGGGGATGTGTTAAAAAGTCCGAATGTTTGAAGTGTAGCCACAACTTGACTGTACATTAAATATATGTAAGTCAATTGGGAACAATGTCCCAAGCTCTGCTCTACTACCTCATGTTCCTTGTATCTCTATGTACACCCAAAAGATTTTCCACAAAATCACCTCCGTGTAATTTCTGCTGGGCAATTGTCTTCTGAATTAGCTCTGCCCCAAATCTCACAACCATATGATATAAAAGGTAAGATACATGTTCTACATAGTTCAAGCTGACTCTTTGGAGACAGACTTGAATGCATGAAGGCTTTGAGACTGAAAATGGCTTTTAAAAGACTACTGCAAGGACAGCTCAAATTGAGACCATGTAGTGAAAAGAGAGATGACAGTGTACCTACCTCTCAAACTCAAAGGAAGGAGAATAATACAGACTAAGACCGTTGTGATGTACATAAGTCCATCATTTTGGCTTGCCAAGTTGATCATATGGCCTAAGGGTCAACTAACACATTTGCAAGGTCTGACCTTTACACCTCTGAAATATCAGGTTGCTCACAGTACTGACTGATCATAGGCCAGTCCAATTCATGGACCAGGAACCCCTCAACTGTGCTGACAGCTGCTAAGGTGGAGTGGGGTTGTACTGCTTCAGAAGTTTTCGACAAGAATGCCCCTGCTATCCCTACACTAGCCGCTAGGGGGCCCAAACTTATGTCACTAACTCCTGAGCACAACAGCTATCTAACACCCAAAACTCGTGGCCATACCATGTTCAGAAGATGGAAAAACACACCCGGAAGTTGCGCTGCAGTACCAAGGGAAGCCGCTAGGGGGCCCATTATCGAACTCCCCCTTTGTTTCCCAGACCCCTACCCACCCACCAAATACCAGCTGCATCCGTCGAAGTCTTCTCGAGTTATGCTGTCCGCAGACAAAAGTTTGCAATTAAACCGGCGCCTGCACTTCCATGAAAGCCACTAGGGGGCCCAAACTCGCAGCAATCACTCCCTGCTTTAAGGGCTCCCTAACGCTCAAAAATCACGACTGCAGCATGTCCGGAACGCGAGATATCAAGCATGCAGGTCCTGCTGCAGTACCTTAGCAAGCCGCTAGGGGGCCCATTATCGAACTCGACCTTCGTCTTCCACACCCCTACCCACCCACCAAATATCAGCTGCATCCATCGAAGTCCTCTCGAGTTATGCTGCTCACAAACGGGGAGAACCACACCACCAAACCGAAAACATAACCTTAGCCATTCTGGCAAAGGTAACTAACCACAACTCTAAGAACAAAAGCTGAGGCAGGAAATAAATATTATGTGACCCTGGAATCAAACGGAAGCCCACACTTTCCCACAACCTAAAACTAACACTTTCAAGGTCTGAACAACTAACTACAACTCAACACTTGTTCATAACAACTGGTTCCTTAATTTGTAGGCAGCTTATAAATTCTGTCAACTCTAACTATCTCCTGGCGAGATGAAAACGCACAGTTATCTTTGAGAACCTGTTGGGGATCATTGATAAAGTTCAGCTGACTTCACAGGTAATTAGATGGCGATCTGTATATTGTATATCTTGTAGATTACTGTAAATGCAAAATGTTCGCAGTAGTTTTATTTTCGTAGTTTTCTTAACACCACCGCACATTTTTTCATTACAGTATGTGACTTCAGTCTATGGCCCTACCGCGAACTTAAAACCACAGCAAACACTCCATTTAACCGCTATTAAATCATCAAATGCGAAATTAAATCCATGTGAACTTAATGCATTTACAGTACTCACTTAGTTTTCTTGTAGTCAGAGTATCACAGTAATTCTTGTAAGTTTTGCAGTGGTTTTATGTTCACAGGTTTTTGCGGTGACTCAAAACCACCGGTGTTTCTATTACTGTATGGTAGGTGACTATAGTATAGGCCATTATCTTAAACTTACAACCACCACAAACACTAAAACCACCTAAACACTCAATTTTCTTCTTGCCGCAAAATGAAATCACAGGGAACTTTGAAAAGACATTTACAGTAGTACTGTGTTTGACAGTAGTTTCGGTGTATGTTTAACCTTCCCTTTGACAAGGCAACTGTGTCTGGTACAAACTGGTCAAACAGGAAATAATGACATTTTTGCATGAACAGTCAAGGCCGCCCCACCCTCTTTCTAAGGACAACACTGTGTGTGGAAGTTAAACCACAACTGAAAATATGCAAGCCTTCTGGAAAAAGTTAAACTGTACAAAAATGTAATTTCCAACACAAAAAATTGGACTTACCCAAATTTTTGACAAATCAGCTCCTGACCAGTCTTTGTCAAGGAATGAACAATCCAAGTCGCTACTGTGATATGTAAATTAGCCTTCTCAATGCTTTCAGTATCAGTATGTAGTTAACCAGACTAGTATTATCAAATGTGGCCCGAATTGAAGGATGACGGTGAGGAATTATAACAAACCAGCATGGCAGATGTTGTCTTGTCACACATTGTTGTCTTGTCACATATATTGTGAATCTTATTTGAAAACTTAAGTGAAAAACATATCCACAACCACCTGTAAGTCATTACTTTTCTAAACCATTAAAATGACCTACTTAACTATTCAACTATGGTACACCTGACTATTTTCAATCCGAATCGGAAAATACCAGAAGACTTTTCACATGAATTTCCAAGGTCAGCGTTTAGGTGCTTGGAACTGTGCAGGAAGTAAGGAAGTACAAATAGAGGCTCGAATTTCACTTTCAGAAGCCGTGCTTCTGTCTTTCAAGTTGTATTTACCTTAGCTACAGTGAGATTTCTAACTTCTAAGATCAGGTACAATTAAAAGGGCTATTAGTAACAAGAATTTGCGTTACTCATTTGTTAGAATCCTTTTGTGATCAAAAAGAGAGATTTCAGGCAATAGGAATTACAAGCAGAACAATTTGTATCATGGCTTCCAAAGGTACTTTCCAGGCTTTATTCAGTGACCACCAGTGCAGGGCTTGAAATACGTTTTTTTCTGCATACCTGCACTGGTGCAGGTAACATTGAAAATCACCTGCACCAGACAGATTTTACCGGCACCACTCTGAATTTAGGAAGTATGGATCATACTGAAATTGTTTAGCAATCATTGCTATTTTTTCTTTTATACTTAATAGGTGGTAACAGTAAATGCAGACAATAACAATCCACATACACCTACATCATATGGCATTTGTGTATAAAACCCAGTACATGGACCAGTGCAGGTTAGGTACAGGTAGACACCAGAAATATGCAGGTGGTATTTTGAGCCCTGCAATGGTATTTTCCAGGCATTATTTAGCGACCAGTGGGACCCAGCGCTCCCATAGACCAAAGCACTCTGTGATGTAAACAACCCCTTCAAAGAACATCTTTCCTCGCTATTTAATAATGAGCCTTAACTATGCTGTAATCCTCTTACCAAAATAGAGCCGACTGATGTAAATATAGCTACCTGCCTTCTCGCTATTCCAATGGTTGTCAAATGAATACTGTACAGGGCTCGAAATACTTTTTTCTGCATACCTGCACTGGTGCAGGTAACATTGGAAATTACCTGCACCAGACAAATTTTACCTGCACCACTCTGAATTTAGGAAGAATGCGTCATACTAGAATTGTTCAGGAACCATTGCTATTTTTGCTTTTATACTTATGCAGCTAATAATAATCTGTATAAACCTACATCATACATAGGACTTGATGTATGAAACCAGAAATCAGAAATACCTGCACAGCTCCAATTTTGCCTGCACTAACCTGCATATGCAGGTGGTATTTCTAGCCCAGATACAGAACGGGTCGGCATGTTACGGAAATAACAAACCTTCTGCACAGCCCGACGCATTTCAGACAGGAAAGATTGATGGAAACAACATTAGCAGAAACTCAAGACGTTGGGCACACAATGGTCTTACCTTGGATCACCTCCAACAATAGACCTTCTCAAAGAGTTGGGCAACAGTTCGGCTATCGTATGACAACAACCTTTCACAAAACTTCTCAGCAACACCTCACACTTTCTCCCTTCTTAAATCTAACATCCAAGTTGTGTTTGTGAAGTTGAATCCTTTTGAAGTTCAAACACAGCCACCTTAAGTGTTCTTTTCCCTGTGGGTGGAACCATCAGCACCTTTGAAGTTTATGGAAAGGAAATATGATCCGTCAAAACAAACGTCTCCGTGTATGCCTTACACATAACAACTATGATCAACAAAGCCAGTCTAACTTACTACACTACTAATGATGTTGTCTTCTGTAATTATTATTGATATAATACACTTAGTATTCTGACTATTCTGGACAATATCAAGGCTATTTTGTATGTTCAACATACTAATTACTTTACTACAACTACTAATGATGTCATTTGTAATCATTATTAAAACAATAGATTCTGAATATCCTGGACAATATCAGGTTATTTCATGTGTTCATTAGTAGTTGTAGTAAAGTTATTAATATCTTGATGTCTTTTGAAATAATTATCAAAAGAATTGAAGCATTTAGACTATTCTAGTCAATTTAAAACATCAAGCTATTTCCAATGTTCAAAATAATAACTAATTATAATATCTTTGTTTTAGTGAAGAAGAACTGGCAATACAATCTTAAAACTGTGACAATCATCCTTTGACAGAAATGTTTGGAAGCGACTGTCAAATACTTTGTTACTGAAAGCACACATGTATATCAAGAACCTTCTGACAGCATTTTTTACATCAATTACCTGATGCAATTATGTTATTCACAAGAATTTGCTAATTAGAGTATCAATACATCAGTTAACGACAATTCAAAACTTTTGATGTTTTTATCTACTATATCATCTGTCTTTAACCATATTTACTAAATAGAGGACAACAGGAAAATTAAATAACGTTATTGCAAAAATCACTACACAATCCAACATACCATACAAAATGGACACAGTCCCCTCCGAAAGTGTAAAGAAGTTTTCCTGCCGAAATCTCCTCCAAAAATCAGAGCACAACTGGAGGTTCAAGGCCCCCTAATAACTGGGCAAGTTTCCGCTATCTACTACTCGCATGCCAATCATTAGAAACCTGCCAATCAGAGGCCACCTAGATAAACAGATTAAGCTGTGCGTCCAGACACAACACAAAAGCGGAGCAGTTACAAGTCTGACCCCAGCCTAGTGAACTTGTAAACTGCTTGCACTTATTAGGCTATCGTAGGAAAGGAACACTACGGTGTCGACAAGTCATTTTTAGCAGGAATGAGACGACCTCCCCCGGTTTGGTCGGGTGGCGCGACCGGTGCCACTGAACGGGTCGGACCAAGGCACGGCCCGAGGGGTGGGAAACACTCCCAGTCAAAAAAGGAAGTGGGTCGGTCCCTTCAGGGGGAGTTGGGCCTGCCCTCCAGTGCACTAACACAAAACCTCTGTTCTGCTGAAGGCTCACATGTGCTCAGGGGATAGGAATGCTGCCAACAGTTGGCCCCTTTTGGTGTGCGCTGTATGCTAAACAGGTTGGAGACAGACTGATCCAAGCACATGTTGGGAAAGTTTTAAAATACAGAGTAGAACTGACCAGAACAGAGTAGAGTAGAATAGCGCAGAGCAGAATGCAGTAGAGTAGAATAGAGAGTTAGCCCTCTTTAATGTGCGCTGTATGCTAAACAGGTTGGAGAGAGACATGAACTCCAAGCAGATGTTGGGAACTTTACAGAGTATAGTATAGTAGAAAAGAGCAGAACGGAGTAGAGTAGAGTAGAGCAGAGCAGAATGAAATAGAGTAGAGCACAGAGTTGGCACCATTTGGTGTGAGCTGTATGCTAAACAGGTTGGAGAGGGACTGATAGATCTCCAAGCAGATGTTGGTAAACTTTACAGAGTAGCGAATAAGCCCAGTTACAGGTGTGATGAGTTCAAGAATAAGCACTTAGAACTTAAGACTTTGGAAAATATGTTTAAGTTATAATCTTGATATACAAATGATTAGTAGGTGGAAGACATAGATAATATACAATGATATTATGATGACAGATAATATACAATATTGATATGATTTAAAATGAAAAAAACAAAATCTGTAATACTACTGTGTTTTCACAAGGCACCAGGGCTGTCTCCAGGACCCATCCTTCCGTCCTGGGACGGAAATTTGCTTGTTGGAATAGAAAAAGAATTCACCCCATTCGTCTAAAAATCCGAACTTCATGACATGAAATTGCTGAAAATGTATATTCCTATAAGTTGACAGAGACTTTAACTTTAACGAGATCAACTAGCAAGAGACAATTAGACCATGTCGATTTGATTATATGGATGACATCCTCTGGGAATCCCAAAACTGATGCGATCGTGCGAATGAAAAAAGTTTCTACTGCCATCCTAATACGTGTACTACAAATATGTGACATTTTGAGCAAGGCTGAATTGCACTGTTGAGTTTTAAAATGATGTGACACAATATGAATGGGATGTATTTCAGCCTAGAAAGGGCTGCAAATTTTCATAAATCAATAAGCCATTCATTATTTTATTATTATCATCATGATCATTATTTTCAATATTATTATTATTCCCGAAAATAGTTTCATCAGGTTGGTAGAATATAGGATAAGGGAGAAATTCTTTGTACACAACCAGTGGGTACTTACATAGCTTACGTTTCGATGTCTCTCAGACACCTTCGTCAGAGCTTCTAACTGGAGTTCTGCTTCTCACCGCTATATGTAGCCGATGTAGGTGGCGCTTTTGCGGTGAGAAAACAATCCCAAACGTGGCTTAGTTTAGTGGAAGAGAGCCCTCACACGCTGTGGCTACCCTCAATGGGCCTTCAATAAAGTGGAACAACAGAAGAAGAGACCTAAACAGAAAGAACTGAGCACTAAACAACAGGAAAAGTCGAAAGGTATGGTGATCATCCCTTACGTCAAAGGAGTCACGGAACCTTTGGAAAGGGTATTTCGGAAACACGGGATAGCCACTGCAGTCAAACCCAAAACAACACTGAGAAGTCTGTTAGTGCATCCTAAGGACAAACAGGAGGACTTAGCCAAAACAGACTGTGTGTACAGAATCCCGTGCCAGAGCTGTGATCAGGTGTATATTGGTGAAACAGGAAGGACTTTTGGGACGAGGTTAGAAGAACACAAGAAAGAAGCCAACAACATAGATGCCACAAGATACACAAGATCACAGAAAAGACTTGCGCTCAAAGAAGAAAAGAAGTCGGCAGTTACAGACCATATCGCCAGGAACAATTGCGTAATTGACTGGGAGGGGGCGAAGGTCATAGACAGGGAAGACAATAGGCGGGCACGGTGGATTAAGGAGGCCATCTGGATAAGAAAGTCAACCCCAGTGATGAACCGGGACGAAGGGGGATACAAACTAAGCCACGTTTGGGATTGTTTTCTCACCGCAAAAGCGCCACCTACATCGGCTACATATAGCGGTGAGAAGCAGAACTCCAGTTAGAAGCTCTGACGAAGGTGTCTGAGAGACATCGAAACGTAAGCTATGTAAGTAACTACTGGTTGTGTACAAAGAATTTCTCCCTTATCCATTATTATTATTATCATTATCATTGTTATCATTATTATTATAAGGGGGTAGGCTGCATTTTAAGAGATTGTTTGAAGTTCACAGGGAAGACAATGACGCAAAACCACAAAATTCAAGCCACTGGAGAAATTTCACCATTCACAGTAGCTGACCTCCCGGGTGACCTGAGTTGACCTCCAGCTGGGTGATGTTGAACAGAGCACTCTGGGAACAAACTGTTGGGAACACTCATTTGACCTCAGTGACCTTTCCTAACCCCTGTTACAGCTTACGCCCCTAAAAATGCCCCCCTCCCACTCAAGATGAAACGGATTAAAATTTTCCGTTCAAATTCCTTTTTTTCAATAGTTTAACAGTTTTATTTAGAAAATCAGCCTCGCAGCGTGTACAAAACAAGATGTATAACACTGATTTATAAAATTGTTGTGTGGCAAATACAAGAAAAATATCTTAAAATCAACAATTACAATACATGAAAAAGAAACACGCAAACAAAGTTATACGAAATGCCTTCCAATGAACACTAAAGTAAAGGCAGGAACGTCCTAACAGTATTACTAAGAAGACTTGTTGCAGGCGTATGGCCTGGTGCAAGAGCAATTTTTGCAAGACATATTTCGTCCTGAGCTGGTTGAATTGCTGCGTCTCTACCCCAAAATCTCTATATGTCCGAACCTCTTAGAGTTAATCCGGGAGCGCGAATAGAATTCAGACGACAGACTCAATTTCCGAGCGGCTACTGATGACTTTAATCCCGCACTAGCATTCTGGACAGCTCGCCTCGGAGAGAGAAATCCCTTCCTTAAAGCCGATGGCTTAAGATGTCTTAGCTAGACATAAGATAAGCCTAAGGACTGTATCAAGTTGGGCTGAAGACTTGGTGGGTGTGGCAAATCTTATGCTGAGAGAGTAGATCACAAAATTTAAAAATCACCACACTCAAAAACGTCTTGGTATCAAACCTGCAACTAAGAAGAAAATAAACCAACAGCCCATGGCTTCAGATGTCTTAGCCAGACATAAGAAAAAATAAGGTAAGCGTAAGGACTGTATCAAGTTGGGCTGAAGACTTGGTGGGTGTGGCATGTCTTATGCTGAGAGAGTGGATCACAAAATTTGCGAACATCAACACACTCAAAAACATCTTGGTATCAAACCTGAAACTAAGAAGGAAACATAACAACAAAGCAGAAATGATAGTCACCTGAAAGTGTTGAACAGCACCATAGACAAATCTACAGACAAGCAGTAGTAGTGGTGTTCCCAATCACTTCCATATTGTGTGGCTCTAACACAAGCGTGGGGCGTGCCAGTACAGGCAGAGAAAAGTGTAATTTCAACACACTATGTGATCAAGAGCGTCCACAAATAGAAGGGACGGCGATAAAGACGGGGACTCGAGTCCGACCCGAGGAATTTGTCTTGGAAGCGAGAGGGTCAGTCCGTCGCCTCCCGAGTTATTCTTGGTGCTCTCTCTCACCACAACTGGGCTACAGAACTGTTCCATATGCAAAATGTTATCTGTGTTTCATCACAGCTTTGATGCTATCATACCATCGGACCTTCAGAGATGCCCCGCTATAAGTATTAATGGCTTCCGTTTATGTTACTGACAGGTAAGAATTCCTCTCCCTGACAGCAAAAGGAAATCAAATCAGTTCTAGCATGCCTGAAATGTGTGTTATTATACCATCGGATTATCAGGACACACCTTAGTTGGTTTTTGATTAGCGTATATACATCATTACATGACAGACTTACCTGAATGGTGACTATTACATATCCCAAGGTAGAGTCCTCACAAGGTTGAAGATGAGACTCTCTAACTCTCGGTTAGTCCAAAATAGAAACAGGAAGAGTTCTCACGAGAAAGAACCAAATTGACACGAAGATGTAACAATACTATAAATACTTGGCTCATTACATTGTATAGTCAGCTGTTTGGAGGGGAGGGGGAATAAAAAGACGAGCAAGCATCACCGAATTCCTGCCCTGGCTGGGAGTCTATGTTTAGGCCAGGGGAATTCGAAGGGTCAAAAAGGGTTATCCTCTCTTCTACTTACTGTTGCCAGCACTGTTGTAACAGCTGGTGTAGTGTCTGGTGAACCCCCACACTTGCCCCTTGACATTGAGCGTCTTCATTTTTTTCTTCATTGAAATTTTGCAATGATTTTAGATGTTACGTTAAGAGATAATAAAGATTTATGTTTAAAAAAAAGTGTTAACTTTTTATATTGATCAGCATGATGTATGAACTCTCACCTTGGGCCATGCCAAGTCAATGTGTTGGTTCATGGACAACATTTTATTATTATCATTATTATTATTGGGTGGGCCAACTACTCTCTCTTTGCAGCCAGGGGCTGAATTGCAAGGAGCTTACAATAGGTGGGGCTAATCGCAAGGGTCTGGAGCGAGCTGCCATTCCACCCCTCAGGTGACCTCAATACGACAGCAATTGTGTGGCCATAGGACTGAAGGTTTTGAACCACTCACACTGGGAAGGACCCCTGCTCTTTTTGATAAGCGTGGCAGGATCTTTAACATGCTCAAGGAGTGGCTCTCCTCAAACACGAGCCTCCATTTAACGTCCTATCCAAAGGATTTTAGCAAGACCATAACAATGAAAAGAGAAGGCTGGGAGGAAAACCAGAATTAAGTGTTACCAGATACAGAATTTCTCTTTAGGCTGTGTTTTTATATTGTCCTCTGGCAAAGATTTTGCTCTAAAATTATTAAGAATCGAGACATTGAATAAGTGTGGCCCTAGATAAGCTAGGTATAGAAAATCAGAACCAAGGAAATACTGTAAGTGCATTTAAGTTCGCGGTAGCGGGAAAAGGGACTTTTCGCGGTGGATTTAAGTTTGCGGTAACACCATAGGAAAGTGGTCGCGAAAACCGCGAATATTAATCCACCGCGAACATTTCTGCATTTACAGTATATTACTGTGGCCTTTTCATATCTGCACTTTGGCAAGAAAACAAGTTTGGAAAAGGAGCTATACAATCATTCATAACAATATCGTTATTTCTAGATATACAGTACTGATTGAGATATAGTATACATCGAGTCGCGTTCGTATCGCGTTTCTGTCGCGTCGATTACGCGTCACCGTCGCGACAGAGTTTTATTGGAGTCGCGTTACAGTTAAACTCTGACGCGTTCGGGTTTACCAGACGCAGAGTTAATGAGATGGGGTCAAATCTCATGTTTGTTTTACCAGCCTTTAAAACAATGGGGACCTGACACCTTGAAGGATGTCATGTGGCGACGGCTCCACCTGTCTCTTTCGTGCTACCCTCTGCGCGGAAAACATAGCGGGGGACGAGAAGCGGGATAGTGGGGCTGGTTAACTTCGGGCGCCGATGGGGTGAGGGATCGGGCCGGTAGCAAGTCGGGCGCGCCGACTCACGGGGTCTGCAATGCCACAAAAGAACTTGCAAATCTTGCCACCATCGGCGTACCATAATACGTGTCGGTATTTTATTGCATAAAAGTATGGGATATGCTTATTTTCTTCCATAATTTGGGGGGGGGGCATTCTGCAAGACGACAAAATGCTATCTAAAACGGTCGGGAGACTTGTGTTTCACGTTGGACTCTTCCCGGTGCACGTCGCAAATGAGTGTGCTTGGTGAGCTCACGAGACTCGCCGCAATGTTCGGTGACAAGATGAATATTTCCTTACGGGGAGGAAAGACAACAGAGTCATTTTTCGCGCGAAATAACAAAATTATGTGAAAACATCGTACATAATTGATTAAATTTGCTAAACCAGGGCATGGGATAAAAAAATTGGATCCATGCCTTTGTAAATGTACATTTTTAGTATCAGTTTATCCAAATTATGAATTCTTTTAGAATTTAGAGATCGTTTCTACTCGGACATGTCAGACATCCGGCGCGGTAGTGCTGTCAAAATTGATTGATTTAGTCGCCGCCGGCCTGGCACATATGATACTAGATCAAAGGACCGCCGCCCACTACAACTTGGATGTAGCGAACTTCTGACGTTCTGTACTGGAATGCATTCCCACGATTTAGGGGACGTTCTTATAGTGACAGCTGGGGACAATCTTATAAAGAAATGTCAAATAATTTCTTTTTTCAACAGATAAGTAATTTGGCCAGCTTCCTTGGAACATATAGCAACATCTAACAACCGTTATGGAATATCTAAGTTGGTATTTATTTCTATTTCAATGAACTTTAACGAGAACAATCACCCCATACGAGACGTTTCCCCCATGTTATAATAGGATGTTCCAATAGTTACTGGTACCGGCTACGCTCAGTTCTCGAAGTTTTTACAGCGGGCGGCGTACTAGTAAGTTTTAAGTGCTAGATGTGGTGTAGCATTGTGGTGAAAGTCTTGATTTGGTGACGTGTTTTGAGACGTTGTTAGAGAGCCGGAAAACACCGCCACAGAAGTACAAGTTTTGTTGATCGATTGGTAAAATTTCATTCAAACAGTACCTGACTCAAGTATGACCGAGGACTTTGGCACAAAGCAATACCACCGACTCAAGAACGGGGTGTGGGTGTGTGGTCATAATGTAGTATCCCACTACAAATGGATCGCTACGTGCGAAGTCCTCAATGAGTATTAAATAGATCTGTGAACTATTTCAAACATGTATGGTTCGCGTAACTGGACTACTTGTACGCATAAATTGACTACATATATATGTATGTAATATGAATAAAGGATATTGTCATAAGTTGCTAAATTAGTATTTCTAGATAAATAGAAATCAGTCTAGCTACTTTTCTAGGCTAGCGCTAGGAATTTAGGTTTTCGGCTTTTCCTGGAAACACCGCTGCTCGTCGAGGGCGCAACTCGGCATGAAGACCTACTATGGATAAAGGGATCCAGGTTTCCATCCGTTAGCTTCCTTGGCACAATGATGATCGTCGAGGGTGCAGCTCCGCCAACAAGACCTACCTGTTCCTGACGGAGCTCTGGGGACAGAACATCGCTGATGGCCGCTCCTGGTCGTCGGACAGTCGACCGACGAAACCAATACAGGGCACTCTTTCAACCTTATGTGTTTTTAATGTAACGTTATTTATTATTTTAATCGTATTTTGTCTGTTCAAAGTTGTGTTGTCATAACTAACCGTTCCTGTTCAAAGTTGTGTTGACTAAACTAACATTACATCTACTTCTACTATGTATTTAGACATAGTTAGCTATATTTCTAAGGCAGAATAAAGGGATTCGGGTTTCCATCCGTTAGCTTCCTTGGCACAATGATGGTCGTCGAGGGTGCAGCTCCGCCTACAAGACCTACCTGTTCCTGACAGAGCTCTGGGGACGGAGCATCGCTGACGGCCGTTCCTGGTCGCCTTACAGTTCTGAAGGATTTGGACTATGAAATGAATACACGGCGAGAGTACTTATATAGATATGTGGACTATTTCAAACATGCATGCCGGTTATTCACATGAATAAACTATTAGTACGCATGAATTGACGTATATAATTACGTATAAAAGGATGAAATATAACAAATAAATTTATAAATATATTTTCCTTGAAACACTACTGCTCGTCGTGGGTGAAACTCAGCATGAAGACCTACCTGTGCCTGACGGAGCTCTTGGGTCGAAACATCGCCATTGGACACTCCTGGTCGTTCGGGCAGTCGTTCGGGCAGTCGACCAGGCATATTCCAAGCTTATGTGTTGTTGAATTTATTTAATAATTTATTAAGCGTGCTTTCAGGTCTGCTACCTGTTCGGAGTTCCGTTGGCCTTACTGGTTTAACTAACATTTACTTCTAGTTCATTGCGTATCTGTTAAAAGTTGCTTTGGCGTAACTAACATTTCTTCTACAATGTAAAATTTCTAACACGTTTTACTACAAGTGTTAATGTTATGGACTGTTCATTGCCTTTGAAACATGAAAGGTAAGTTTATAACAGTTTTATCGATCATCATTCGGCAGCTACTACACCTAGCCGGATCGACCACGACGACCAAATGTTGAAAATACGGTAAGTGTGTCTATCTGTGTATGAAGGAACTTGATAAACTTTGAATATTGAGGCACGTTAAAACACATTACAGAACTGTTTCTCGCTACTCAGATTATCCACGCCCTTGATTTTGCCACGAACTTAACTCAAATGTGATCGATGCATGCTACCGATGTGTATAGTACAAGTAGTCTGTCGTAGAAACTGTCAACAATACAATGAAATAAACCCAGAAAAACAACCAAATGTTAAACACACAGGGCTAGGGCGGAGAAAAAAAACCCAGTGCAGATTATTGTACAATCTTACCGGCATCTCAACAATTACGTCATTCGTTTCCTTGCACGCACAAAACGACCAGAACAAGTGTAGATTTTGATTGCCGAGGTCTCCTACTACTTGCGCCAGAAAAGGTCGACAATACATTGCACATTCTGTCAACACAAATGTGACCACGTCTTAATGTAATATGATACATAATATATGCACACCGTGTGTCATTAATGTAGCAAACATGTCTGCATGAAACCTTAGACCCGCATGAAGTGCGGGTGCGCCACTTGATTAGGATTGACAGGCTTTGTCTTTGAAGTCCACGCCGCTGGCCCGACATAAATAGAAACAGGACAAAACAAAACTGGCGGACTAGTGAGGATTCGGTTCAAAATGTGTCATGACTTTGCACTGAACGGACAGTCTGGAATAAAAAGGGATTTGCCGTGTACTTTGAAGTTTGAGAGCCAACCAGGGGTCACCATATCAGTTTCCGGCTTTACCATGCTTGCAGGAGACTTTTTGGCCTCTTAGTGACAAATTTGTGGCATTTTGTGGGTTCTTACTCAAGAGCCATTGGCGTAGAATGGAGTATTCACTTTCACTGCAACAGATCGTCAACGTTGACATGGCTTGGAAAGCAACAAGTGTAACAGCGGGCCTCGACGGAGATTTACGCACGGTCAAAAATTACATGCAATACGATGTCGAACTCATAAACTTACGTCCGAAGCTAGAGGACCTCACACACTCACACCCTCCGTTACATATGTTAACACCCCTTGTCTGTAATTTTAGAAGGTAAAAGAAGTAACGATAGATGAACGTTAACATTGCATGTAGATATAAAGCAACGGTAAGGACCAGGGTCAGTCCAATTTTTGCTACAATTCCACCGGCATCAGAACAATTGTATCGCGCACTCACACGCACAAGCCAATGAGGTTTTATCTTGATAAAACTCCTTGCACAAACGTACAAAACGTTCATTTATTTTTATCGCAGCGATGTTTACTTCATACTTGCCATCAAACCCCCAAAGTTTTGACAAAATGCTGCACGTTCTGGTCCTCAAACAAACTGTAACGATACGTGTCATAATTTGTTACGATGTGTGCACGCAACGTTCCAAGTTTCAATCGGTTTCCGTGGCAGTTTTGCGGAGCTGTAAGGTATTTTATTTGGGACTTCCGGGATATTTCGCTACTTGACACCGCCGCTCGCTGTAGCGCGGAAGACCGGCCCCGCTCGCTGTAGCGCGGAAGTCCGGCCCCGCTCGCTGTAGCGCGGAAGTCCGGCCCCACTCGCTGTAGCGCGGAAGTCCGGCCCCGCTCGCTGTAGCGCGGATGCACGGGCTAGTCTATGCGAAAACAAGTTATGATTTCCAACACAGACAAATACAGAATTTATGCTGGATAACCACCGCTGCAACAGTTATAATTTTGCTGACCAAGCCGTAAATTTTAAACATTCCAGTTGTACCTAACGGCAGGCCATGAAGTTGTTTATATTCCGCCCAGCAGGGGCAGATTAGTGCTCCTCCCAAGTGTCTTTGATGTAACCGCCGCCTGCATATGAATGACCGGGACAGTCGCGACAGGGAAAAACTCTGACGCGTTCTGGTCGGTGGCGGCGCTAAACTATAACGCGACTCGCACGCGACAGTAACGCGTTCGTATCGCGTTTGCGTTTGTCAGAGTTGCATACTATGTCGCGATCAGTACTGTATATAGCCTAACCATTGCCAATAAAAAGTCTTTTTCTGGGTATTCACAACAAGCAAGTACCGATATGAAGAGTAGAATTTATCTTGATCTAGTGCGTGAAACTGCAGCCATGAATGCCAGAATGGACACCAAATAGGCTCCACACAGAGTGACACTACCTACACAAATAAGACTTAACTGGTCTCTAACAATCCTGTATCAGAGCTTCACGGCTAAGCTTCATATAAATAGTTTCTGTCAGGGTTTGATACAAGGAACACAACTGCAGTGGAATATAAATTAGGCTATTTTGGGAGACAACAGCCAGGGCATCTCAGGTAAACGCTCTCGGTAATAATAAGGCCTAGGAAAAAAAATGTTGTGTTTCCTGTTTCGGTCATGAAAAAATTAGGGTCGGTAGGTAGGGATTATCTTCATTTTTTCTTGTAATTTTTTTTAGGCTGGCCAAAACTCTAGTAATACATATTACAATACAGTCGAACAAAGTAAACTGAAGTGCATGAGGACACTTCTCTTTTAATGTCAAACTTTAATTTTGTGTACAATAGATACATTTATCCTTCATTACATAGGACAAGCAGTGTTTTTGCTTCAATAAGAAGCAGGCTGAATAAAAATTTTAACTGGAAACTGTGACTCCTCTGCCCACCCCAAAAAAAAGTCTAGGGTCGGCAGGTTTTTCTAGGGTAGGTAGGGAAACAGGAAACACAACATTTTTTTTCCTAGGCCTAATAACAAAGTTTAAACAGCAAGGCCATCTCGGTAATATAGTTCTCGGTAAAAGGTAATTTCCTAACAACCTAATCTATGGGAGCCTGTACCTGAGCTGAACTGGCGGCTATCTCTGTAGTCCTAGTCCTACCTGACAATTGGTTATGGTCTCATTGATGTATTACTCCGAGTGGGTACCCTAAAAGAGATACGAGCCAAAACTAAACGGCTGCATGCCATGGACTCGTGTTTTTAGCGGTGAGAAATTCCCTTTTAGCCAGCGGAACTGATCTCAAAAGTTAGATTGGTGAAAGCTTGTTTGTAACTGAAGAAATAAGCAGGTAAAGTTTTGCAGCCGCGCGCTAGGTCGGAGGTACACAGTCCTGGGTTCTGAGCGGTGCGGTCGTACACTAAAAGCAAAAAAGTGCCCTTTGTTGGGATTGATTAATCGTAGTTTGTAACTGCTGTAAAAAAAGAACCAGTCTATTTGATGTTGACAATTTTTTCAAACCACATGGGTAAATGTGCTCAACATAGAAGGAAAAATCTGCTAAAATTTAATGTAGCTTTATTATGAACGCGCCCAAGTAAACCACAAATTATAACATAGAAGTCTATGGGAAGAAGAAACTCATCAATAAGACCTTATACTGTAGTATATGTATATTACACTACAAGCACAATAAAATGTATGCTGTGGTATTGGCTCAAAGGTACTCCTTGTAAACAAAGAATTTGTGCCGAAGTGAAATACTATGCTAAGATTGAAAAACAAGGACTAAATGCTGCATTTCATCCACTGACAAGGCTATGTTTTCCCCAGCCCTTTTCCCTTAGTTCATGTATTTTCTACCTGGCAGAAGAATCTACCCTTCTTGTTATGAACCCACTGTAAACCATGTAACCATGTGAGCAGTACTACTCAATTCAAAACCCCCTATTTTAGAAGTAGACTAGTCCTGTTACCTCACTCTGGTGCTTATAGTCCTGAAGGGAAGACAATAAAGTATGAAGCGCTTAAAAAAAGTCAAGTTTATGGCCAATTTGCTAGAAATTCCTAAGGCAAGAACTTACCCCCTTCAAATCTTCTCTTCTACTCTACTAGAACCAAGCATGGTCATTCCACAAAGTCATCTTCCAGGAGGGAAGTAAAACAGGGGTCCCGTGCTCAAGAAGTTGCCTAGACCACATTAAACAGCCTCATTACTCATTGGGTACCTAGCTACTGGCTGGCAAAATACACCAGATGATTATTATTTAGTACCGACCAAGTTCTTCCTATGTTATGGGGAGGGGGGCAGTACACCCAGTCCAGACAACAGTCCTGCCCAGCTGTTGACCCTGTCTGACCCCTGGCGGTCAGGAGTGTCCCCTTGAGTACAGATGTGCTGAGGGGGACACCAACACTACCTCAGTCCCTACACAGTGGCGGGTCCTTCGGTGTGATATAACCAGCACCGCGTGCCTGCGAAGCTGGTGTGTTACGCGGAAGGGCAGTTAAACCGGCTATATAGATACAGATACACACACACCCCACCTTGCTAAGGCTACAGCATTTTGTTCTATTGGCTCACAAATAATAATAATAATAATAATAAATTCTCTCACTCACTCACTCTCTGGTTTATCGTCTGTTGTTCACTGTCAGGCAAGAGCTGGATACATCAATTCTTAGCAAAAAAATAAGAAAGCAGACAGGATGAAAAGAGAATGATAGGAATAAAACTGGACCTCTGGGAAAAGCGGCTATCCAGGTTAGATAAAGGTTATTAATCAATTGACTGAATTGAAAACGTGCATCTGACTATACTCACTCCATAAATCTTTGTGTACCAACTAACTATTAAAGGCCCAGACTTTCCTTTCAGTCTCAGTGCTGTTATTCATCTTCAGAATATTTCTGTAGATCCACAAACCAACAAACTACATATGTGTAGCCTAAACATGCATGCCATGTCCAAGAATAACAGCGCCGGAGGCAGAGTTCAGCGCAGTGTACACAGTCTACCTACCCTGGAAATCATGTGTTACAGCCGACAGGCACGTTGCACGACCATCCGAGCAGGGGAAAATAGAACCGGCTCTGCACAATCTTACCCTTACAACTATGGGAAGGTACCGGATTGTACCGGTACCTAACCAGTTTTGCTTGTTGGACTGGTCCAGAAAAACTGGACTTGAAAAAAATCAGATGACCTACCCAGCCGGAATCGGGCAGCTAGGACAGTTTATTCCTGCCCTAGGACAGTTCATTCTGTGGCCCAAGACAGTCATGCCCACCGATCTTCGATTAGCGCCCCGGGGAGTTTAAGCCCCAAGGAGGTCCACCTGCCATTTGTAGCATAACTCCTTTGGGCTTGAACTTGAGCGCTAATGTGGGATCGGCAATCTGACTGCCTTGCATCCCCGAACAAACTCGCTAGTTACCTGATCCTGTCTGGCACCCAGGGTACGGAGGACCGGATTTTGGACCGATTAGAAAATGTTTGGGGCTTGCAGGCCAAAGAATATAACTAGAGCTGTGCTGGGTTCTTTAACATGTATCTCTAGGTTGGAGACTAGAAGTGAAGCTCCCTCATACACAGGTGGATGGAATGACAACATAATCCCTTATGTCAACATCTGTGATGACCAATGCAATGAATCCTTTAGGACATGCCTTCACATGTATCTCAGGTACTTGTGGAAAACATCACCAATTTGAGTATACAAACTGCACAGTCAACCCTGTCCAAGAAGATCAGTGCAGTCTAGGAAACTGATAACATTAACATCTGGTCTATGTGACAGGTGGTCACTATAGCTAGCCTAATGCTTATGTCAACCATGGGGAAATTATCTAGGTCTAGGGGAGCACAAAAAAGTTGTCACATTGACCAGGTGGTTCTTCGGTACAGGTTTGACTGTTCAAGAACTAAAACAACCCTTCATTCAGTGAAACACACCACAGGGCTCGAAATACCTTTTTCTGTCTGAGAAATTATCTACCAATACCAGGGAAATGTTAACTGCACCATTCAAATATATCCCACAAGTGGATAAAACAACCATTTGAGCATACTTTGTACACCTGTTTACTAACAAAGGAGGTAAGGGAAAACTGCCCTGCATAGAAGCTATTAAATTAAAAATTACATGTTGACGTACTCACAATAATTACAAACTATCAGTGATCATCATCACTGTCCTCATCCTGATCAGCTTGGTCATTTCTCACGTACAGGAATTACAAAGACAAGCCTCAAAAGTCTGGTGTAGGTTAGGTGCATGTAGACACCAGAAATACCTGCACAGCCCAACTTCTACCTGCACTAATCTGCATATGCAGGTGGTATTTCGAGCCCTCACCAACTTTGGATTCACATGCCACACAACAGCTGGTTATATCACACTGAACGACCTGTCACACCTTACTTATAGTTATACACAGCAAGCTGTTAGCAATAGTTAACTAATAAATAATGAATAAACAAAGGTAAAAAAAAGAAACTTAAAAGCTATCTAATGAGGATGCTCCTTTTGTACTTGGTGGCAACAACTTCCACACTAAAGGTGCACTCTCACTGCACTTGCACCATGCTTGCGTCACTGCGGGGTTCGAAAGATACTCAACGAATTTCAGAGATAAAAAAAGAACGAATTTTCTTACTTTTCGTGTATTTTGTTGTCTTCTAAGTCCAACTTTTACGTATTATGCAATGTCTAAATTTTTAAGAATCTGAGAAAATAACAAAACAGTGAGCAGTGAACGAACCATGCAATGACGCAAGCTTGACACAAGTGCAGTAAGTGTGCACCTTAAAATATCATGTAAATTGTTGTTGCAAAGTTGCTACATTGAAAAGTAAGTATGTCTTACAGGGAGACCAACTTTTGATTGAGAGGCAATTTCATCATCAGTATGACATTTCAACACAAGCAATCTTGCTGTTAAGTACTGAACAGAAACATTCAAAGTACATGTTTCAATATGATATTAATTGCTTTTCAAAAATGTCATCCGGAATAAGCCTGAAGGGACAAGAAATCTACTGTTTGAGATTTAACATTTAGATTGAAAATAAGATATACTGTAAATGCATTTAAGTTTGCGGGGATTTAATTTCGCGGTAGCGGGTAAATGGGCTTTTCGCGGTGGTTTTAATTTTGCGGTAGCACCATGCACTGTAGTCTCTTACTGTTATGGAAAACTGTTCGCGGTGGTTTTAAATTCGCGGTGAAGTGGCCGGCGCAAAAACCGCGAACATTAATCCACCGCGAACATTTCTGCAATTACAGTATTTCTCACATGTAGTTTCTGTTTGAGTCAGCAATCAGTTCCTGATAAAGGTCGTCAAGGTCTCATTCATACTTTTACTCCCAGTGGGTGCCATTAAAAGAGTGAAGGGCCAAAAAATGAATAGCTGCATGGACGAACGTTTTCCCTTTTATCCAGCCTAAAACAGATCTCAACTAGATTGGTGAAAGTTTGTTTGTAACTGTTAGCAGGTAAAGTTTGGCAGCCGCGCGCTAGGTTGGAGGCACACAGTCCTATAGGTTCTGAGTGATGCAGTTGTACACGAACAGCAAAAAAGTGCCTCTTGCGATAGGGTGACATACCATGACAAAATGTAGTTTGTAATTGCTATAAAAAGAATGTATGGTTTATTGGTCATTGGCAATTTTTTATAGGGAAATGTGCTGAACAAAGAATGAAAAATGTGATGAGGTTTTCAGTAGCTTCGTTATGAACTCGCCCATGTAAAAAACATATTTTTGTATTACTTTCAATGGAGCAGCGTTCCCGCCAGGTTCTTGAAAATATGCGTCCAAATATTTGGGAGGGGCGTAATGAGCGCCGGAGGCGCGAGACACTTTCTAGGGGGGTCCGGGGGCATGCTCCCCCGGGAAATTTAGGATTTTTAAACCCTCTAGAACACAATTTCCTGCAATTTGAGAGGATAATCATGCACTTGAGATTGGACGTCGGTTTCCTCTTTTACTCCCATTTTCAGTTATCGACGACCACCCTCTTCATCAAAATACGTAAAAAAACTATAAGCACAGGGAATCAGCCTTCCGTGGTCTGGCCCGGGTATTATTTGTCCAGACATGTCTATATGAAAATTTGGGATTTTTGATGCTTCGAAACTGGGCTCTAGCCAGTTCGTTAGCCTAATAGTATGGAAAAATTCTGCCAATTTTTTTCCGTCAATGAATAAAAAAAATGTCTACCTCCTGCAATCGATGTTGCGCCCTCCCGCATCAAATAGTTTTCTGAGACGATAAAATAACGGCGCCATCACACTTTGTGTTTTTTTTTTCTATTTTGCCCGATGATTTTACTCAAATTTTTCGAATCGGTGGGGTTTTACAAGGCCGCACAGTCATTTTCCACGAGCGTGCGTTTGTTTCCTGCGACCTCAAGTAACCCCGTTTTCGGAGTAAAATCTTTGGCTGGATTTCCTTTTAAATAGACCAAGGACGTTGTACATTACTCGAAGGAGGACGATCTGCTGCCTCTTTGGCAGTGATCAGTGCCGGTGTAGCCTTGAAGCAGTACGCTGCAGTAGCCAGAAAGACGTCCAGCGTTCTGGACGCTGCGATCGACGATCCATCTGGGGAGGGGGGCGTGCCGCGCCATGTGCCACGGACGCCAACGCTAGTGCACAACCGACTCGATCGACGCCTGACAACAATATTGCGGCCCCTTTTCTGCCGCAAATTTTGTCTTTTTGAAACAAAAGAAATTTTGTAAATAAGAAATAAAGTGTATAGTTTTGAATTCTTCCCTTATTTACCGCGCACGTTTTTTCTAAACTTGGATAAATGGGGAAACTTTAATAGTAAATTGTTAGCAGCTAGGGAAGAAACACAAGTTGCCAGACGACACGGGCGGCTACCAACGTCACGTGCGCTAATACCCGGTAACTTTTTTTCCCGATGACCAATGACAGAGTGTAACATTACATTTATCGAATGCTGATTTGTTATTAAGATGATTGGATTTGGACCTGGTGGCCAATCTAGACTACTTGGCGCCGGCGGCCTGTTGTCAAAAATACCGACTGCCAATCAACTGCCCACAGCGTGAGAACTTTTGTTGAGATGTGCAGCACTCGCACAGAACAGTTTGTTCATTCAATACTAGTATTGCCCACAAATCTTTAACAAATACGTGAAAATGAGGACAAGTAAGTATCATGTTAATATCAGAATATAAAATCTGCATAAGATTTCTTCGAGTGTTAAAGAATGCTGACTGTCAGATGTATTTCAAGGACTACAAAAAATTACATTGCGCAACGGACGGCTCAGACTGGTGCGTGGCAGGGTGTGTCGCACATGGATCCGCTAGTTATAAAACGTACCGCGCTTCGCCCCATGCCCAGACTACTGGGATGACCGGAAAGTGAAGAATTTGAAGTATAAATTGTAAAGGTAGGATTCCTTCTTATAAAGACAGATTTTTTTTAAAGATTCCAGATACATTTTGTACACAGGTGGTATAGGTCAGTCTTTCTTTCAGAATTTTTAATGGATGCATTCAGCCGAGCCGAGTGCGTCTTTCCAGAAAAAAATGCGTCCAAAGACGTAAAGACGTATGCCTGGCGGGAACGCTGCAATGGAGTAAAAAAAACTCATGAATGAGACCTCAATGCAAGTTAGAATAGAACACTTTGCACAGATTTGGGTCAGGGGGTCAAAAACATCAACGATTTCACACAACCCACAAAATATAGGTCACACTGTAAAACCAGGTCAAAATAAGCCTTTCAAAACCATTCGCTCTAGTTCTTTCATTCCATAACCCGTAAAAAGTTATTAAAAAACTAGCCGCAGGCGAGCCAGCCATCTGTGACAAGGTAATTACAGTTAGACGTCATATAACGTTACCAGATTCACCCCCTAATGAATTTGAAAAGGGCTGTTATCTAGTTATTCATTCAAAAAGAATTGATTGGAGCAGCACCCAGCTATGCATGAATGGAGGGTGATACACATGTGATAGTGTGTGTAGGTGTATCTGCGTCATTGGTGTAAATACGAAATAGATCATTGATCAAGGAGTAACATCTGCTTTATCTGATTTTGACAGGCTAAACTTATCTACATTCTTCACATCAAAGAAACATCAATCACATGTTTTGTAGAAACGTGCCACAAGGCAAAATATATTATTTCAGTTTTCTGAATATTTGATTCATAATATCGAGTCAGATTGCCAAGGTGAAACTGCAAGTTATTTTTTTTTTACAATCTCAACAAAATTTTCAAAATCTGCAAATTGTAACTGGATATTTCAAATTTTGAATGACAACCAAAACCTTCATAAAGCTGAACTTAAAAAGACTGGTAGATGCAAATTCAAAAAGGGTAAAACACAAAATTAAAATCTAAAGGGTTTACCAGCCACTAGATCTGAGTCAGAAAAAGAGAAATATGAATGATGATGTATCCTTGTATCTGTTGGTGTGTTAGCTGTTGTATAATCAGGGCTTGAAATCCTTTTTTTCTGCCTACCTGCACTGGTGCGGGCAACATTGAAAAGTATCTGCACCAGACAAATTTTACCTGCATCACTATGAATTTAGGAAGTATCGATCATACTAAAATTGTTCAGGAACAGTTGCTATTTTTTTTTTTATACTAAATATAGGTGGTAACAGTCAATGCAGCTAATAACAATACACATCCACCTACATCATAGGACATTTATGCATAAAATCCACTGGCCAGTACATGGACAAGTGCAGGTTAGGTGCAGGTAGACACCAAAATTACCTGCACAGCTCCAATTTTACCTGCACTAACCTGCATATACAGGTGGTATTTTGAGCCCTGATAATGCTGGCAAACTCTAGCCTTAGGTTATATGCTTTGAAAGTTTGAGTGGGTGTCTATGGTTTACTTTGAATAAACCCACGACACAGTCTTAAGTTCTCAACTGTCTCTCAATGTCAACAATCATGACTGTGCTTTCTACAGATTTTCATCCTGGCCAAAAAATGGTCCCAAAAAATTCCTAACTTGACAAAAATTCATTGCCAGATATTGTAAATCAATTTAACTTCACAAGGATTAACTTCGTAGTAGGAAGGGGAAGGGGGTTTGTGTTTTGTTAGCTTGATTTAAAGCAACTCAGGAGTACACTAATAATACAGTGCTACACATTGGAAATGCGTATTCGAGGTGTTCGCCGTAGAGAGATCTCTGTGAAAGTAACCAAACTAAAACCATTCAGACTGCAAATATTTCAAGTTTTACAGTGATGCTAGTAAAATCTGGCCTTGGATTTTGGAAGAGGTTTACATTCTTTAAGTGGCTTTCTAGTTGTAGTTTACCTTGCATTACACCCACTCTGTCTCAACTATCTTTCAAATACTGTAAATGTCAATGGTCATGTGCCTTGTACAGATTTTGGTATTGGTCAGAAAATACTGGACAAATTCCTAGCTTGACAAAGAAAAAAAATTCTCAGGAAATTCAAAAGGCCTGTCTGATAGATCTATCACTACTATCAGCTAGACAAGAAAGTCGTTAATTCCTTGAACTGTTAATTAGATCAGCCCATTGGAATGTCAAGGGCCATTCCACTGCAAGCTGCTCAAGGTTGGTAGATATGGGTGGGGCGAGTTCTACATCAATGTCAAGTCTGGTATGAAGAACTGTAACTGTAAATAAGGATTACAGACATAGCAAGACCTAACCCAGGTGTATGGTATGTGGATTGATTACACATTACAATAATGCAGATTGCAATAATAGCGTGAGATACCAAAACCAGAAGTTCTACTGCAGTACCCAAACAAACCGCATGGGGGACCAGAAATCTCATCATTCCAAGGTCTCATCAAGACCTACCCACATACCACATGACGATCCATCTTGCCATTATTGACACACACACACACAGACACACACACATATACATGCGCACACATATACACACACAGATGCACAGACAGACACACACACACCTTGAAACATAACCTAACAGAGAGTGACTGAAAGCATTACTTAGCTTTATAACAAACTTCTAACAGAACACTTAAACGTAACGTAAGATAGCAATTTTCCATAGTCCTACTATGGAAAACAGTGTGACAGATAACAGCGACAACATAATCCCCTAACTCATCTGACAACTTCTACAGCACCTACTTCAGCTGGGTTCTCGAACGTTGGTATGCGACCCTCAAGAACGTTGGTATGACTCCCCGACAGTGTTGGTAAGAAAGAACAGGCCCTCTCCTGTCAGTAATTCCAACAACACTACATGTACACTCCCATTTGGCTAAACCTTCCACTGATACTAGTGATAGCAGACTGAGCAAAATCACTGCTTCCTATGCTGGCTTGACTCCCTTGAGGAATGGACTATTTGGCTTTTCTGAATGTTTATTTTGGTTGGCTGATACTTGAGCTAGTCCCAAGAGTATAGTCTGAATATCCCCACTGAGATACCATCAGAGGGGAATTTTTCTAGCATGATACCTTGGATACAACATGTAGTTCTCAACACAGCATTACTTACTAATTGAAAGTCAACAGTGATTTAAGTGGTTGGTAACCCAGACTTTTGGAACAGATGTTTAGGGGTTCGAATACTGGTTGACCAACATGAATATATTTTCTATACAATCAGACTTTTCTTAAAAACAAAAAGTACAACCTCAAGGAAACTGAGTTTACTTCTAACAATTTTCTGACAATAAATGAAAAACCGTAGTTGCTGCTCAATTGGGGTTAAACCCATTCTGCTTTTACCAAATGCCTTTATCATGATTTACTCAAGCAACTGTATAAGTTTAGGATGTGATAAAAGATATACCGGACGCGGTCTGAACTGTTTGAGTCCGAGAGTTGCTTGAGTAACTGTATTGAGTTGTTTGTATTACTTGCTTACTGGTGACTATTACTACCAGTGACTTCACTGTCATCAGTACTGAGTAAGTCAGGCTTGAAAGTTTGACAATCACCAGGTGGAAACAGAGATGGTTGTTTTCTGTGTCCTTTATGACTAACAGTGGGTACAAATTCCTTACTGTTGACACATCCTACATGTATAGATAGTGTTGTAGTCTCAGCCTTACCTGTCTACTAAGCTCAGCTAACTGGTAGGGCCCAAATATTCTATATGTTTAAAATTCAATCTGATTCTCTAAAGCTAAATTCAGAGATAACTTCAAGAGATAACCATCAATCTTCTTTAATAGTATCATCAGAATGGAGTGACAGAACAAAATGATACTTGTAGTACATCTAAATCTCCTAGTTTTTCTGATGTCTAACCTAACATCTTCTATATATGTTTTCAGCAATTTGCAATTCAAAAAATGAACTGGTCTTTAAAATGTATCTTGTTTAAGTTAACCTCAAACCACCGTAGCTTTTTTGTGACATAGATTACCGTATGGGGTCAAAACTGACCCCATAACTTTTTGTACAAATACATTTTTTTTGTGTGACTCTTTTTGTAATTTGTATATATGTATAGTTTCA
This sequence comes from Branchiostoma floridae, assembly GCF_000003815.2. NCBI lineage: Eukaryota > Metazoa > Chordata > Leptocardii > Amphioxiformes > Branchiostomatidae > Branchiostoma > Branchiostoma floridae. The sequence goes on from NC_049984.1 coordinate 2,263,670, forward strand.
TGAATCTATGTGGGACAGTCTGACATGATTAGGTGAGAATAATTTTGGCTCATTATGACAATTTATGCAAAAGATCATGAGGACCACATTTTGCACCAACGCTATTCAGACCGGATAGGAGGATTTTGATGCCTGTACCAACTTCAATGTCGTATAGCGCCTGAATGGCTTATGCTAGGGCCACCAAACTAGGTAACTTTTTAGAAATTGTTAATAGCAAACATTTTCGATGATCAAAGTATGTTCATGATATTTCATGTTGCCATGGCAACGGAGTTCTGACAGACATATTTATTACGAAATTTTCTAATTTTGTATTAAACATTTCAATTTAAGGTTTTCTTGGCAAACAACAGTTGTTTATCACATCTTATAAAATTTAACGTAAATTTCATGACTCAAAATTCATAATTTATGCTAATTTGATGACGTCATCAGTGAAAATCCAAGATGGAGGCCGATTTTAGCTAAATGACGTCATAATGTCGTCATATAACATGATAATGGCACAAAAATTGTTACCGTAATTTTGGCTTACACGTACATCATTCTCTGAAAATTTCGTGATCATACCATAAGTTGTTTAGGTGTGGGGCACAAACGTCTGTTTAAAAAAATGCTGGGGTCAGTTTTGACCCCACTGGACCATGCATAAACTTTCTAGGATAACTTAATCAATGATAAGCCAATCTCGGTAAAAACGTATAAGAAGTTATAGTACATATATACAAACAAACTCATGGGAGGAAATTTGTTTTCAACCAGAAATGCCATAATGGCAGCCATTGATATACGCCTGGGGTCAGTTTTGCCCCCATACGGTGGTTTGAGGGTTAAGGTGTCTCGGTTGGCTAAATTGGCATTTTGACCTTCCACTGTTTTCTTATTAATGAATTAAGAAAGAATGGAGCCATAACGAATGTTGATAGATGGGCATTAAAGAATTCTAAATCTGATTTTTTGGGGGCCAAATTGATGACGTCATCATTTTTATTACCTCTGATATTATTTTTTTCTATGACAAAATACAGCACTTTGGTACATACCACTGTAATGAAACTTCGTTTTTCGTTGCATAATGATGGAAGCTACAAACGTAGTGTCGCGCAAATGGATATATACTACCCATCCTGCAGTATCAAGAATTAAATTCTTTTAATTAGATGAAAACAAACATTTTCTAATTACTACAGATCATTAGCAGATATCAATTTGCGCAACACTACGTTTGTAGCTTCCATCATTATGCAACGAAAAACGAAGTTTCATTACAGTGGTATGTACCAAAGTGCTGTATTTTGTCATAGAAAAAAATAATATCAGAGGTAATAAAACTGATGACGTCATCAATTCGGCCCCAAAAAAATCAAATTTAGAATTCTTTAATGCCCATCTATCAACATTCGTTACGGCTCCATTCTTTCTTAATTTATTAATAAGAAAACAGTGGAAGGTCAAAATGCCAATTTAGCCAACCGAGATACCTTAATACTGCTAATATTTTTCTCCCTATGTACAAACTTCTGCAGGCTGGTATTTTAACCCCTGGTAATGGTATACAAAAGAATGATGAACCATTTAGATATTCTAAAGCTTCATTGAGCATTAGTCATAGTAAACATTACTGGTTAGCGCACAGACATTGTGACACTGCCCAGTTCTATTTCTGTTTGAATGGCTGTTTTCCCAGTTGTTGGAATGGTTATTTCCCAGGCATCTAATGTGAACTTAACCATTCTTGCAATGGTTGAGTGATGTTAATTCGTCAAATCCAGCTGGTGAGATGAATTTGACAGCCCAATCTGTGGTCCCAGACATTCGTCTCCCTTAGCAAAGCTTGCTATTAGATTCAAAGATTCTTATACTTGTGCTAACTTTACACCAAGCTGGTTGCCAGACGAATCTCATTTTATAGTGTGAATGTCTCTTTCAAAATGTTGTTTTAACGCTTCCAGCCTAATTCTCACCTACCCGGCAGTAATCAGTCGTCTCTCCAAACAACTCCCTCGTCTACCATACTAGCTTGGTGTCGGTAATTAGCTTTGAATTGTTAATAACCCAAGCTGGGGATATATTCAGACTCCAGTCAAGCTATCTCAATTCTGACTCAGACTTCAAGCAGGAGCTGTCAAGTTTTTTCAGAGCCAAGAAGATCTCAGTCTTAGAGGGTAGAGATGCCCCCATCACGGAGGCGAAGAGGCGAAAGAGCTCTAGATCGGCTAGCCGCTCACAATAAGTCTCCAGAGCGTAGCAACAACGGCAAGGACGGGAATAAGAAAAATAAGAAGAACCCCAAAGAGAAACCCAAGGAGAAACCCAGGGACAAAGAGAAGACTCTCAACCAACAACAGGACGACGCCACCCAGCAGGAACTTCGCAGCCTCAGGGAAGAAGTTGCCCGCTATAAGGCAGAGGAAGAGAAACGCCGCAACACAGGGACTCAAGAGGGCATCCAGCAGCAACATCTGAACGGGGGCCAGCAGCAGATGCAACAAGGGAACCAGCAGCTTCTACAGCAGGGACCCCAGGCAAGCCAGGGACAAGTACAGCCGGACATTCAGCTACTACATGTGCAACAGCAGCTGAATCAGGCCGGAGCAGCAGGCGTCATGGGTCAAGGTACTGGGGAAGGTCTGCAGGTTCAAGGTGTGATGCAATATCCTTACAATTTGGGTTTACCTAATGGTCCTGTAGAAGTGTCTTGTAATAGGGTCGAGACAAGCAGCATCCTTCCCTCTGTCCCTTTAGAGGTCAAGAAGAAGATTTGGGGTAACCAGTTCGTGCCTTTGGAAACTCTGTTGCGAACAGAGGAAGCTGATGTGGAAGATGGGAAAATGCTGCTTGTCTTTGACCCTAACAACGCTAATAATCCAATGTCGCTAAGCAAGAAGAAGTCACCTAAGATAACTAACCTGCAGCAGTGGATCAAGGGCTATCAAGCCTTGATGTTGGTAATGTTAGAGAATAACCCCAACCGAGCCAAGGAGCTCATAGGGTATCAGTGTATTATCATGGATGCCGCAGCCAAATTCCCTATGCATCAGTGGTTGCAATATGATGAGAAATTTAGAAAATCCACAGCAGGTATTCCAACTAAAAGATGGGATGTTGTCGACGTCCAGTTGTGGGTAGTCACGTTCACCTGGGCTCCCAGAGCATCATGTAACCTATGCCAGTCCCCAAATCACTGGGCAAAGGACTGCCCTGCGAAAACCAAAGGGCATTTCAATTCCACCAATCCGAAAGGGGGGCGACCTAACTTTAGGTCTTGTTATGACTTTAACAAACCTAGAGGTTGTAACAGGGATCACTGCAGGTTCTCACACAAGTGTAGTAAGTGTGGAAGGGACGGGCATAGCATATTTGAATGCTCTGGGACACCCTCACATGGGATGAATTGAACTTGGTATTCATGGATAATTACTTGATGTTTCAGCCTGTTCCATGACTGAAAACCCAGCGGTAGAGATATGTAACTATGATACTAACTTAGTGACTCCAATCAATGTTGTAGAATTGGAAAAAGAGCTTTCCTTGTACCCCAACAAAGAGTTAGTTAACTACTTGGTGAACGGCTTCAAAGTAGGATTCAGTTCAGGGTATACTGGACCAAAGATTTTCAGGATTTCTAAAAACTTGGTGTCTTGTAAAGAAAACCCCGCTAAGATCGTGGAAAACATTCAGAAAGAACTCCTAAAGAAAAGACTAGTAGGCCCATTTCTGAATCCTCCTTTCCAGTTCTTCCAATGTCATCCTATCGGAGTTGTTCCCAAAAAACATAGTGAGGACTGGAGAACTATTTATCACTTGTCGTATCCCGAAGGGGAAAGTATTAATGACTACATTCCCAAAGAGGATTTCTCTGTAAAATATGTGACTATTGACGATGCTATTGCCATGTTGAAACGTCTGGGCAAGGGAGCCTTCATGGCTAAGACCGACATAAAATCTGCCTTTAGAATCATCCCACTACACCCTAAGGAACATGAACTGTTTGGCATTTGTTGGGATAATAAATTCTATTACGATAAATGCCTAGCCTTTGGTCTCCGAAGCGCCCCCCTGTATTTTCAGCTCTTTTTCGGATATGTTAGAATGGATTCTCAAGTTTAATCACCAAATTGAAGAAATTATCCATATCTTGGATGATTTTCTTTTGGCCACAACACCAAACGAGCAACTATGTAAGGATAAACTTCAAACCATGTTGAAGGTTTTCAACAACCTAGGGGTCCCAATAGCAGAGGAGAAAACAGAAGGACCTTCTCAAGTGCTAGTTTTCATGGGAATTGAGCTAGATTCTTTGAAGCAAGAAGCTAGGCTTCCATTAGACAAACTACAGCGTCTAAAAATGAGCTTTGTGGATTGGAGGGCTAGAAACAGATGCACTCTAAAAGAACTACAGTCCCTCATTGGTATGCTAAATTGGGTTTGCATAATCATTCCAGCAGGTAGGGCCTTCTTGCAACGTATGATAGCCTTGACTAGAGGAGTCAAACGTGCCAGACATCGCATAAGACTTACTACTGGGTTCAGGAAAGATCTAGCTGTTTGGGAGACTTTTGTACAAAACTGGAACGGCAAGTCCTTTTTCCTACAAGAAGAATGCGACAATCGCGAGCTGGTAGAGATCTTTACCGATGCATCAGGCACAGAGGGATTCGGAGCTTTCTACAAGGGCCTTTGGTTCAATGGGAGATGGCCTTCCCAGTATCGGCTTTCCAAAAAAGCAGGCATAAGCATAGAATGGCAGGAGCTGTACCCTATTACAGTAGCTTGCACATTGTGGGGTGATCATTTCCGTAACAAAAGGGTCACTGTTTGGTGCGATAATCAGTCAGTAGTAGCTATAATCAATTCTATGAAGTCAAAAATACCTAAGATTATGGATCTAGTGAGACCAATCGTAGCCATATCTTTGGAACAAAACTTTGTCTTGAAAGCAGTCCACCTGACTAGCGAAGAAAACAGCTTAGCCGATGCATTATCCCGTTTTCAGATGGACAAATTCAGACAACTGGCTCCGCAAGCTGCTCTAGTCTCTTGTTCCATCCCCGAATCACTGATGCTGAACTAAGAAGGCAAGCACAACATTACTTCCAAGCCGCACTTAAACCCAACACTAGGAGTACTTACTCTTCAGGAGAGACCAGGTTTATTCAGTTCTGTATAAGACACAAACTTTGGGATGTACAGCATAATATACTACCAGCTTCAGAGCACACTTTAGTCTACTTTGTGTTGTCCCTAGCCCAGACGGTTTCTTATGGCACAATTAAGGTCTATCTACATGCTGTACGCAACTTACATCTGGAACAAGGTTTTGAAGACCCGACTAAAGGGTCATTTCTACTTGATCGCATTGTTCAGGGAATTAGAAATTGTAAAGGAGAACAACCAAGGAGACTACGCCTACCCATAACACTCCCAATTCTCCAAGGCTTGTGTAACAAATTGGAGCTCATCTTTCAAAATAAGCCTTTTGATAACTTGGTGTACAAAACTTCCTTCCTGGTAGCTTTCTTTGGTTTTCTGAGGGTTGGTGAATTCACTTGCGATTCTTGGACACGTTTCGATCCAGCTTTTCATCTGCAATGGGATGATGTGACTTTCGTTCCCAATGTGTTCCAGCCCTCCTACATCCAAATTGTTATCAAAGGGTCCAAGACTGACCCAGGTAGAAAAGGTGTACCCATTATCTTGGGACAAACCTTCTCAGCGTTATGCCCAGTAAAAGCTTTGAGAGAACTCTATCTCTCGAGAAGGTACCAGGAAGGGCCTTTATTCAGGCTCTGGTCAGGAACTTTCCTCACAAGGTCAAATTTGACCCTTGTTCTAAGACAAGCCTTGACTATGTTAGGCATCAATTCGAGTCACTATGCCTCCCACTCCTTTCGGAAGGGTGCAGCTACAACAGCTGCAGAAAGAGGTATCCCTCCTTGGTTGATTCAGATCCTAGGCAGATGGTCGTCAGAGTGTTACAAGTTGTACATCTCTTTGGCTACAGATCAGTTAAAAGAGGTCTCTTTTAACTTGACTAGACATAGTAGTCAGGTGTATATGGGGGGAAGGTAACGTATTCCTGAGGAACACGTTACCTTTGTGGGCAAACTTTGTGCGTAGGTTGCGCTCAAAGCCCCCCATCTCACCTGATAACAGGCAAAAATTTGTGATGCAAATTGGTAACACTGGAAATCTTACGTATCTCACTCCCCCTTCTTATGCCACAAGAACTGTGTTGTTGTCCTTTATTCAATTGTATGTTATTTTAGTTAACATGTGTGTATGCAAGCTGGATGAATGACAATTAATGTGAACTTAACCATTCTTGCAATGGTTGAGTGATGTTAATTCGTCAAATCCAGCTGGTGAGATGAATTTGACAGCCCAATCTGTGGTCCCAGACATTCGTCTCCCTTAGCAAAGCTTGCTATTAGATTCAAAGATTCTTATACTTGTGCTAACTTTACACCAAGCTGGTTGCCAGACGAATCTCATTTTATAGTGTGAATGTCTCTTTCAAAATGTTGTTTTAACGCTTCCAGCCTAATTCTCACCTACCCGGCAGTAATCAGTCGTCTCTCCAAACAACTCCCTCGTCTACCATACTAGCTTGGTGTCGGTAATTAGCTTTGAATTGTTAATAACCCAAGCTGGGGATATATTCAGACTCCAGTCAAGCTATCTCAATTCTGACTCAGACTTCAAGCAGGAGCTGTCAAGTTTTTCCCACCCTACCCACCCTTTATTTGACTTGTTCAAAGTTGTAACTAGTTTGTTTTAAGTTTTGAGTCAAGGTGCGTTAAACACCTGCTGGACAAGAGCATGGATTTAACCGACCAGCCCGCTATTGGCTATAAAAACTTTTGGCACCCAGGGTAAAACGGTCGCCGGCTCGCAGCAAGACTCAAGTAGTAGGTATATGGACCTTGCAATAGACTTGCTGTGCTATCTGATCGATAATATTGAGCCTTTTGGAGGAAATGTGTATGTTGCCTTTTCCTCTCGGTTTCTTTATTGTTGATCCAAATTTTAAACAGATTGTTAGGTATCCTCTGAAACACTATAGTTTACCTTGGTTGTTACGATACTCTGTTAACCTAGAAGTAAAGCAAGGTCCTTTAGGAGAAGTTGAGTTTCTGAATAAACAAACCGGGAACGGATACAAGGATCTTTCAGTGTTACCACAGATTATGTCAAAAAGAACCTTTCCATTTAAGTTCAACAAGGGAGTACTATGGTTTACTCTGTACTTGTTGGGAGACATTGAGCTCCAGGAAACAGTCCCAGAATGGGGGCCGCACAACATAGAAAAAGGGACGTTCTCGTGGTAGAGACGTCCCACGGTGCCTACCTTGGTTCGCCAAGAGGGTTGCCCGCGGAGTTTCTGGGACTGTGTAACCATGGTCCATTACTGAGTTGTGATGGGTGGTTACAACGTGTGTGGAACTATGTACTGTCACATCTTGATCGAATGGGTGGTTATCTCACTGGTAACCATGGACCGTTACTTTCAGTGTGTGTGTGATGGGTAGTTCCACGGTGTGTCACCTCGCCTTTGGTCAGTAGGGAGGTGCGAAGATCTTTGCTAGATCTTGGTAGACATGGAAGGTTAGATTCGTGTTGGTTTGTGTGGGGCAAACTTTGTGCGTAGGTTGCGCTCAAAGCCCCCCATCTCACCTGATAACAGGCAAAAATTTGTGATGCAAATTGGTAACACTGGAAATCTTACGTATCTCACTCCCCCTTCTTATGCCACAAGAACTGTGTTGTTGTCCTTTATTCAATTGTATGTTATTTTAGTTAACATGTGTGTATGCAAGCTGGATGAATGACAATTAATAAAAGAAATAATGTACTGCCTTTGCCAATGCACTTGTCTCCAGTATGCATTTTATCCACCTAAACTGTTTTCAAATATTTCTAATCTAATGTGCCAATTCATGACAGAAAAGTATTGTACAGGGATACAAGTTTGCAGACAGTAAATATGAACCATACTACAGCTTAATTTGTTGTTTCTCATATTCTATAAAAGTGAAAACAAACAACAGTTCAACAGAAAACAGAATCTGAGTAAAGCGTCTGTTCAAGAAAGAACTGTCTCAAGTGATTCCCTGAGTGAGTCCTACATTTTCAATTGTTGTCCTCTTGCAAAAATTTCTCTTGACAATGGTCCAACATTTACAACCATGAAAATATATTGGAGTAGCGCAGTGTAATGGATAGAATCTATACCAATCAAGTACCCTGCGCACGTCGCAAACAGACCACATCTAACACAGACAAAACATGACGTCTCCGATAGCGCTAGCTGGGTATGAGAGACATTTCACCAAGAATCTGTGGATTGCCAGGCCACCCTGCTCGAGTGTAAACAACACCATTCATACGTCTGCAAGTAATCATAACTTTATTGCACAACAATTGTACAAGGTACAAATATGGCATCTACAAAACTACAGTTCTATAGCTTAACTTGAGGCATATGTAACTAAAACAGGAGTGTGTAGTATGGGATAGGTTTTTTTTTACAATCATTGGAGGCTTTTACAATCATTGGAGGAATTTCTAACATCTAAACATATAAGCTATAACATTCAAACACCTTACCTGGAGATCTTGCTCTTGCAAAGATGAGTTTCCTTCCGTCGACGCATCGCCCTCCCCTTTCAGCGCGAGCTCCGACAGAGCCATGACGACCTCTTCCTTCACCTGCGTGCTATTGCTACTCGTCGCTAGACTGACATCGCTCCAGACCTGCACCAGCTGCCTGGTGACGTCCCACAACATCGTCTCCTCGAACACGGTGGAGAACACCTCGGCCAGCTGGGTCCCCGCCCCGCAGAGGGAGTTGAGCGTGTTCAGGAAGTGGTTGACGGACTGTTGGATGTCGCTGACGTGCGCGTCCAGCGTGACCGGCATGCTGGCACTCGGAGAGCGATATTCCGCGCCGCCGGATCCTCCCGTCGACGCGGTGGCAACATCCGGGCCCTGACCGTGTCCCGCCGCGGTCGTGGCCTCTGTGGCGTCGTGCTTGGGCTTGAACTCCTTGAAATGGCGGCGTATGTTTTCCATGTCGCGCCACGCCCACAGTTCAATGTTGAGGTAGTAACGTTACACTGACGGCAGCTGATCTGCACATGTCCCTGCCACACTGCATGGTCGCCGTGGTAACCGCCCTCCCAGCTGGAGAAGAGATCTCGTCCCCAGCTCCTCTCTTTCTGAAATGACAAACAGAAGATGAAAGCTTACCCCCTCCTTTTTACTAACCTTATTATCTGTATACAAGCTGTGATTGGTTGTAATACAAAAACATCGCAGTTGTAAGAAATAACAGATGCATGAGACCTATTACATTACCAGTGCATACCAAAGCACTACCGATGCACTAATGTTCTATTCTGGACAGGTAAACATTAAGGACAAACACTTAACATGTGACTATAGACCAGTGTAAATTTGTCTGGGTGGCATGGGTAGCCTGTGTCAGTAAACAAGTTATTACGAATTACCACCAAGGTGTAATTTTTGTAAATAAACCCTTGTAGCTAACTGTTTACTACAAAAACACTGGTAAAGTCTACCCAAAATAGAATTTGAGCTGTGAGTTGAACACGATTCGTGTTGCTCTTTAAGGACTGTTGTGTACACTGTTGAATGTTGATATTATTTTGGGATTGACAAAGTAAAAATCTACATCAAAACTGCATGATTTCATAATTTAATCATTTCAGCGTCCTTCGAAGCTTCGCCACGTAGAGAGAAATTTGCACAAGAAAACGGCTACTACTAACGTTAGCGTAAAATGTTACTGATTTTGGCCTCGGCATAGGAAAAAGTGGTTACCAACTCTTGCCTTCTCACAATGTCATAAAAACTGTGCTAAACGCTGTCATGGTAATAATTTGTCAAATGAACCCAAACATCAACACTCCGAAGTAAGCACACTGCCACATGTTACCTTCAGAATTTTGCCGCCCACAACGTTAAAAACAACCAAAACAAACCCTCACAGAGGGTAAAAATCCAACTGGGGTCACGGTTAAGGCTACAAAATATCGTTGCAACGCTGGCAGACATCATGAAAATACTTAGAACAGATAAGAAGGGAAGAAATTTACAAGTAATGTGGAGTGTTGTCGCGTCGAGCGCTGCTGAGGGTTGACAGACCAGGTCTCTCTCTGCGTGCAGGACTTGGTGCGCGAAAACCCGCCAACTTTTCTCCGCTCTCCCACGGCCGCAAAAAGTGGTTAGAACTCGGCGAAGGAAGTCCAGCCTACGCCTCTAGCTCGCGCACATCGTCCCCTACCTCAGAACGGTGGACACGGGAAACGTAAACGCATAATTGGGGGAGAAATTCCAGAGATTCTTGGCGGCCCGACCACTCACTACTATCGGCGGTCAGCCATCTTGAAATGTGACCTGAACCGGAAGTTGATGATGCCAGCCCCGAGAGATAGCGATAGCATCGACACGCAAAGGGTACATATCCTACTAAGTCAAACTTTGTCAACAATTTCCGCAATTCACATCAACTATCGCCCAGATTTCTACCAGTAAAAACAACTTTGTAAAAATATACATTCATATTGATGGCAAAAATGATTCTCTTACAAGAATGGCTCGTATGATTGGGAAATTAAAAGACGAGTTTTAAGAAAGTCACGTGACGTCCCAAGATCACGGGACGTCCCAAGAAGGGAATCCCTCGGGAAGCAAAAATATTTGACCTGTCAGGCTGTCAGGATCTATCAGTCTTGAGGCGGCTTGGTAGTCAATCAAAACACGTGTCAGTTTAATAGATTTTTGTGGCAAATTTGTAGCAAAATTGCATTCGAAATGCTCTACCTTTTATATAAAATGTTGCCATTTCGTATCCACGATTGGGGGTCGATGAGGGCACTTGGTGCGACTTGCTTTTGCGTTGTCACGAACGCTTGAAATGTGGGAAAATGACGCGAATAGAATCTACTTGTTAAAAATTAGTGACAAGAATGTCGACCTGAATTTTAAATTCAGAATATTGGCAGTTTACTCTACTCTAAAAATAAACAAACAAACAAACCTTTCAATGGAAAGTAATTTTCGACTTAACTTTTGTCATCCGGAACCGGGGATCCATTTTGACATTTACCAAAACATTGATTTTTCTTTCCAAAACTGACTAAATTCGCTCGATGCTTTAATGAGGAATCAGCAAGATGTCATATAACATTTCAATGCAAATGTCAATGAGTGATTCCTTTATCTTTATTGAGAAAAAATCGTGCGTTTTTACTTTAAACAAATATTTCTGCTTAAACAATATCCACCGCGGACAGTAGCAATACTCGATTCTATCAAAAATGATGTATAAAAGTTAGGTGTCTGGTGTCAGATCATTATGCTCTAGCTGTTGCCATTTCGTCTTTGCTGCTGGCTTATTTTCGGTAGGCTAGCAAAAATTAGGGGACTTGGTATAAAAGCCCTTACGTTTTCTTTCACATAACAAATGGATCTCTTTCTCATAGCAATTCGGGAAAGCATTGTTGCTGACCTTAGTCCCATAGTTCCCGGTTACGTCATCATACCGTCACATATTGTCGCTGCCACCATCCATTTAATGGATAGGTGAAACAAACGAGACATGACCTGGTGAGATCTACCAAACATTCTTGATATTTCCTCCATTTATATGGGCCTCACGGGAAAGCGGTTGATTGATAACTGGCAAATTAAAAAATAAACCTTACTTACTCCTTTCCAATAAACTCGTTTATCCGTGCAAAATGAGAATAGAATGTGATTCATTGCATAACAGCCCTTGGATTCTCTGTGACGCGTATGCCTATAATATTGCACTTTTTCCTTTTTGACGTTTAACGTTATATGGGCAGCCGGCCTGTATACCATCCGATTTCTACCGGGGTGCCTTGCACTCGCTGCCCTATTTTTTTAGAGCAGCTAAAGTTTTGCATCGGTTGACTGTAACCCCTACGTTAGCCTCCAAGTTTACACTCTTCAACGAGTGCTGGGGTGTATTGTTGAGGGAGTGCCGATTCGAGAACTTTTGAACGCATGGGCCATGCTGTTATGCTAGAGAGTTGAAAATCTGTAACAATTAAGGAGGTTTGATAAAATTTCTTTTTTTTTTTCATCCTAGTTAGTTGACAAAGTGGAAAAACCTCCTTGATAATTTCTGATTATAGCGTTATTTCCACATACACAGATGTCAAAAGATAAATACACCTGTACCTATAACGTCACATGCAAATGCGAAAACCGTTAATTTGATTTTTCACACTTTTGTGATTGTTTTTGCCGGGGCGCCGCAGGCGCCCGGCTTTGTCCCCGGTTTAATGGTTCGTCCTTGGATGGGTCTGCTATGGTCGCAAAATGTACCGTGCGTTTTTACGACAATTCTCAGCCCTTCTCAGCCCTTCAAATAAACGCAATGTACCGTGCGTTTTTACGACAATTCTCAGCCCTTCTTAGCCCTTCAAATAAACGTTGTAAGAATACTGTTTATCCATGACCTCTACTCGTACAGAAAACATTGCAGCGCTCATTAGCAAAGTCTAGGAAAGGAAAATGTTTCTTGATTTGCAGTAAAACACTGGTCATGTAACATTTGAGGAGTTGTCGTTAAATCGCACGGTTCATTTTGCGATAGCGTTGACGGGTCCGGGTATTTAGCGGAATAACCCGGAATAACCCGGAATAACCCGGAATAACCTTAATAAAGGATGAAAGCTACCGAAATACAGTGTGCTTTGATAAGTTAAGATCGCAGAATGCAATATTTTGGCATAAAATAATGTATATATGGCCATGGGAACAAGAAATATTACGGTTATTCCGGGTTATTCCGGGTCATTTCGGGTTATTCCGGTAAATACCCTCACGGGCGTTGACGGTGCGGAGGAGGTGAGATTTTTATCGTACAGAAATTGGTACAGTTTGTAAAGTTATCTTTCTGGAATTCGGATGTATTAAAATATAACATTACATTCTAAGGCGTAGTGTCATGTGAGTAAAATGAGCACGACATTTGACGAAAGATTTTGTGGAGGGTATACAGTCAAGTTTATTGTGCAACGATTGGAACAGTTTACGTGCGGGTGGGAGGGGGGCGTGCGTCTATATATGCAGCTGCAGGAGGTCCTGCAGGACATTTTCGATCGTAAGAGTAACGTACAATTTGAAAAGATAGTGATCATGAATTCGGACACATTGAAACATATTTCCAAGGAACGGTATATAGTTTTTTTAGTAAAACCAGTGTGTGGGGATTGACGAGAATTTAGATAGTTTAATGGTGCACTGTGCTTGAGCCGATGCGAGGCATTATGCAGGGCATTTTTGATTGTAAAAATATCGTACAAGTTGAAAAGATGGATCGGATTCTAATACATTAAAACATACATTTCCAAAGAATAGTAGAAAACAACGGATTGTAGCTAACTGTTAAACAATCAGCAAAGCAGTTGGCAAGATGTCACACCTGAACTTTTGTAGATTTTTGCTTTTTGTTGGTACTAGTAAGATGTTATGTGATCAAGACAATATTTTCTTTCTGTTTCAGTGACGCCTTAGACTGTTCTCTGCTATATATACAAGTGACACAGTAATATACAGAAACTTACAGCTAGCAAAAGTCTGTACTCAATAAGATTTTACACAGTACACATTTATACTTCTTCTGCTGAAATCTACGCATTACATTTTGCATCCAACCAAAGAGGTTTGAAAGAGAGTCCTTGATCCAACCAAATTAGACCTTGAGACCTATTAACAGATCATTGATCACTGTGCATTTTGCACATACCAGACTCAATCGTGCCACTGAGCACTGCATTTTGCACACACCAGACCAATTGTGCCACTGAGCACTGTGCATTTTGCACACACCAGACCTATCGTGCCATTGAGCACTGTGCATTTTGCACACACCAGACCTATCGTGCCATTGAGCACTGTGCATTTTGCACACACCAGACCAATCGTGCCATTGAGCACTGTGCATTTTGCACACACCAGACCAATCGTGCCATTGAGCACTGTGCATTTTGCACACACCAGACTCAATCGTGCCACTGAGCACTGTGCATTGTGCAAATAAAGTCAAGCAAAGAACACATATATTGTGAACAATGTGTGAATCTATTTTATCGGGAAAATACCACCAAGGTGACATCATTTTCAGTGGAGATAATAGAGGCAAACAATGCACTGCAAATGCTTTAATGGCAGTTGTTAACCACAGTACTTGCAGACAAGCAATTACCTGGACAAGTACAGACCTTGATGGTGTACTTTTTCAAGGAGATGCACTATACACCTACATAAAACCATCACTAAGATCTGGTGTGGAGTTCCTCTCCGTTGATGATATTCCAGACTATTTGCAACTTTACAACAATACTGTACGTGTATCAATAAAAGAGTCTTACACTGGAGACATATTTGCCACAGAAGCAGTCTATCCTTATTACACCTTAAAGAAAGCCCTAGAAGCAGCATTTGCTGAATCCAACACTTGTCTTTTCATAACAGCACATGGAATAACTGGTTCAACAGTAGCATTGTTGCACGCTGATAACAAGTATTTTGTTTATGACTCACATGCCAGAAGTCCCATAACAGCATTGCCAGATAGCCATGGCACTTCTACTTTAAGCATGCACAGTTCAAACAGCAATCTAGTTTCATTCTTGCAACAACTTAACTGGAACACAACATGCAATTTTGAGGTTGTCCCAGTACAAGCAGAAAATGTTTTCTTATCAGTTGAACCTACTGGTATACACATTATCAATCTGACTAGCAATGTTTCTTCTATGATTGAGTCAGAAAACTGCTTTCAAGTTCAACAACAACACACATACACCTTGGTTAAACCAGAGTTTGTATCTACGAAAGAGAACCTACAACAACCAAACACAGCATTTCCATTTGCACCACATTGTAACCAAAGTACTGGGAAAAACATTGTGCCATGCACCACAAGCAAACATCCAAGTGCTATGCCAGAGAACAGGAATGAAGGCCTCTTGAATCAATTAGTAATGTCACCAAATGCAGCATCAAATTTAAATGATAAAAAAGTGCAAGGTCTTGCAATCCAAAGCGCAATATGCAAGGACAAACAAGAAAAACAAACCTATCAACAGAAGACAGAGAGTCTTGCAGAACAAAGAACATCATACAAAGCAAAGAAAGCAAATGAGACCTGTGAGCAGAAGAAAGAA
The DNA here is from genome assembly GCF_000003815.2 of Branchiostoma floridae. Classification (NCBI taxonomy): domain Eukaryota; kingdom Metazoa; phylum Chordata; class Leptocardii; order Amphioxiformes; family Branchiostomatidae; genus Branchiostoma; species Branchiostoma floridae. The sequence goes on from NC_049984.1 coordinate 2,278,903, forward strand.
CGACAATGCACATCCGGGACCTCTTCCCGCCTTTGGCTGTGGTCTCGCACCGGAGTTTCTTTTACGATTTTTATATCCGGCACACAGCGCACACAAGGGATACAATTCCGCCCACAAAAGTACGCCGGAAAATCCAATTATACCAGTGAACAAAGGTTTCCAGCCAACTTCCCATAGATTTTAGATATAAACTTCTAGTTTAATAATGATGCACATTTTACTGGAACACAACATGAAATTTTGAGGTAGTCCTTCCAAATGCGCCCCGGCCAGCTTTTTTTAAAAGCTTTCTTGTTTATGGAGATTTGTTTCCAATGGCCAACACGCGCTGATTTTTCAGACGCGCGAATGTGGTGTAGCTAAATGTGCTGCTACTTTTCTTGACGTGCAGACGACAGGTGCCGAGAAGAAAGAAGATTTGCTTCGAAAGTTATGTGAGCATCGGATATTTCATCTTACTTTAATACGATTCAGCAAGGGAATCTTAACGTAGAGTTTTGGTCACCGAACAAAAGATTTTCTGTCACAGTTTGCGTAAAGTCGGTTTCGTCTCTACGTCTTTTTGAGAAGGCGGGAATTTCGATTTCATTCGTACCTTGTCTTCCATGACACGAACAGAGCAAAATGGTGGAAAGTCGTCACACAGGACAGGCTTTGCTGTTCTTCTCGAGTTTACCTGACCTGAAGAAGCTGTGTGTGATCACCTTGACCGTGAAGAAGGCAGCAAAAACTCCCACAAGTAGCGGCCCTGCAACCGGCAAGTTTCAACTACAGATCACCAAATGCAGGTAACCCGATCGTGTTTGTCGTGGTAAAACAAAATTTCTCATGTTTTCCTTTCAATTTTCAGCCCATAATCGCTTTTAGAAAAGCCATGTTCATTAACAGAAATGTTTAAAACATTGATAATGTTGTTTAAAGTATGCTGGGTTGACAGGGTAGCTTGAGGCAGTTAGAATAAAGCAACTCAGTTGCCAAAGTCATGTTTCGTCCAGTCTTCAGTTTTGTTCAAATTAGTTGTTTTTGGACGTTTTCATGTGAAATGTCATATTGTCTTGGCTTTGCTATTCTGTTAGAGAACTGATCTTCACTGAAGCTGGGATCCTGGCATCTCCATCAGTGGATGACTATGACACCATCAACATTATTGTCCAGGTACTGAGGGGATCATGTAGTGTACTTG
>NC_049984.1:2280431-2325149 GCF_000003815.2 Branchiostoma floridae
GTGCGGACCGTCTGACGAGCAAGTTGTAGAGATTTCATCATCATCATTATCACGGGCGGCTTGCCTGGACCAGGTCCACTCTTTCTTTCCAGACAGCTCTGTCCCTTAAAATGTTCTAAACGAGATTTAATTGCCTTGATATATTGTTCATCAAAGGGTACTAATTTTTTGTTGTTCTACAACAGCTTGAAGACTTTGCAGTTGACCCACAGGCTTCCTGGCTCTTCTATAGCAACCCATATGCAGTCGTTTCTGAACATTTCATCCAAGATCGATGGTGCTATGTTCTGCCCAGGTATGTAGCTAAGGATCTTTGAATAGTTTTGTCAGGTTGGTACGTCACTGGTAAAGAGGCTCTTTTTACACAATCATTACTTTATTTCCACCGTCTGACACCCTCCTCAGGGCAGCGACACCTATTGATGCAGTGCAATGTGAACCATTCAGAATTGCCCTGATGGAGGTGATCAACAGACACTCAGGGAAAGGTCTGTGGAAATAAGGCAGTGTTTGTGTAAAAAAAAGTCTCTTAATTCTATGTAGCCAAGGATTTAATGACAAGGTTCTATGATGAAATGTGCAAATAACTTTCAAGTAGAATATTACCTTAAAATTAGATCTTTCTTTTGGAGCTAAAATTCTATCAAATCTCAAACTATGTGATCACTCATATTTACTCATGGAATGTTTTGTAGTCCAAGCATCAGTTTGCTATACTACCATCCCTCCACTTTTCTTTTAAGTAATCGTAGATCATTCTTGCATATATTGAGTGTTACATGAAAAAAACTGTGAAGTTGAATGCCTTTTTCCATAGCAACAAGAAAGGCCAGGTGATCTCTGTAACCCGCCAGCTCCCAGAGAACTGTCCTTTTCAAGGCTACAAAGATCTGCGCAGACACTGGAAGAACACTGTAGGTTTCCACTTTCAGATTTCTTTTTTATTCAAAAGATAACAGAGAAAAAAAGGTGGGGAGCTAAATTTGTGACAACATATATCAATGCTGCCACTTGTACAATAGAAAGTAAAGTATTAAACAAGACCAATTAAACTTTGCAAATACATTTAGCAAATGAAGGAACTAATAGACATATGAAGTTTTAGCGTGAGTTAAAGCCATCTACCGGCATAAAAGAAAGAAAAAAGGACATATGTTACTAAAAGCGTTTTGAGAATTTGCATTAGACACTCTGAAATTGTTTTCTTCACTCAAGCACCAACATCAAAGAGAGACATGGGGCTTTAAAATTATCATGTTAAATTCTATCTTTCATTTTTTTAATGGACAAATAATTCTACACATCAAAATTCAAATGGTGTCATTTTTTTCATACTTTCCATGCAGTATGGATACAGGTTACCGGAGTCAGAGGAAGGCCTGTTCTACTACAACGTCTACTTCAGGCCTATAGGGGAGAATGTGTTCACGTATCCTTCTGATTTGGACAGTTTTGATACTGATAGAGTACTGATAGCTGTTGTTGGTCAAATCAGAAGAAAAGGCAATATCCATTCATGCAAATGCAGGATATTGGTGCGGAAATGTCCATGGCACTGAATCATTGGAGCACATCATTGGGTCTGTCTATGGTACTGAATCATTGGGGCACATCATTGGGTCCTGTCTATGGTACTGAATCATTGGGGCACATCATTGGGTCCTGTCTATGGTACTGAATCATTGGGGCACAGCATTGAGTCCTGTCTATGGTACTGAATCATTGGGGCACAGCATTGAGTCCTGTCTATGGTACTGAATCATTGGGGCACAGCATTGGGTGCTGTCTATGGTACTGAATCATTGGGGCACATCATTGGGTGCTGTCTATGGTACTGAATCATTGGGGCACATCATTGGGTCCTGTCTATGGTACTGAATCAATGGGGCACATCACTGGGTGCTGTCTATGGTACTGAATCACTGGGGCAAATCCTTGTGTATGGTACTGAATCAATGGGGCACATCATTGGGTGCTGTCTATGTTTCTAAATCATTGGGGCACATTATTGGGGCCTGTCCTTGGTACGAAATCATTGAATGCTGTCTTTTTGTTCTGAATCATTGGGGCACATCCTTGCGTGCTGGCGCTGTCTTTTGGTTTGTCACTGTGTAGCATACAATGCATGCATCAAAGCATTCTTTTAGATTATGCTTCATCATCAAGGATGAAAAAATGCAATCTTTGCACACATTCAGATCATTGCCTGTCCTTTCTGCTGAAAGTCTGCTTGGTGGCGTCAGGCATGGCGTAACTGGTAGACCGTTTGGCTCGGAATCTATAGGTCCTGAGTTCGTTCCCCGCCGTGCCCCTGACGTTGTGCCCTTGGGAAAGGCACTTTACATGACCTTCCTCACTTCACCCAGGTGTAAAAATGGGTACCTGACTTCAGTCAAGAAGGTAAAAGACTACCTTTACCTTCTGTCTGTACCGAGTATGTGGCACTGTTGATATCAGTTACAAAACTTGAGTGATTATCCTCGTCTGTCCAAAAGCAAATAGAAAAAGAAAGTCTGCTTGTAGAAACCTGACTTCCTTAAGCCCCTGTCAGCTACCCTTGCTGGTGTGTGCGGAAGAGTGACGTAGTGGAGCTGATGCGGACGGACTGTGCCGCGGTGGCTGCAGCGTTTCTGGCAGAACTGCACGGCAGGCTGCCGGCAATGTGTGACCACGTGCTCCGCTTCACCAAGAAACCCCTGTACGCCACACCCAGAATGAGAGAGGCTAGTGCACAGGTACTGAAAAAACTACTGTATTTTGTTCAAATCTTTATATTTGTTACACGGATGTATTCAGTATCTTGTTGAAGTTCAGACCTGCACGGCAGGCTGCCGGCGATGTGTGGCCACGTGCTCTGCTTCACCAGGAAACCTCTGTACGCCACACCCAGAATGAGAGAGGCTAGTGCACAGGTACTGAGAAAACTACTTGGAACTTTGACATTTCTTTCTGGAGTTGTGAGAAATAAGAAATGATGAAGTTAACATTTGTTTTATGATAATGTTTGACACCCTGAAAAATGTGTGATACAGGGCTTTTTCCATCCCACCCATTGTTTTATAGCACATGTTGATAATTTGCATCCTTATATCCATCATTTTAACCTTACAAAAATACATTTTCATTAATTTCTTGTCAAGGAGGTCACATTTTTTGGACAGGTGGAATCTTTTTTCTGTCCCAATCAGCAAATTTCCATTCCAGGACAGAGTAACAGGTCCTGAAGACAGCCCTTTTAGCAAAGCATGTTACATTCATTCTTGCATGCACAGCACAATTCACCAGGTGTTTCCCTTCTTTTACAATATCAGGGCAGCTTGCTATTTAGAGGAAGTTTGACAGCCGCTGCACCACCAAGCAGAGGCTCCTACCGACCAGTGGCAAAACCGTCTAGCTACACTCTTACCCAGCCTGCCAGGCTTGTCACCTCTTCCACCCCACAAGACAGGTCCCCCAGTCCTGCAACACAGCCTGTCAGCAACAGTAGGGGTGATGTTTCATTGTAAATTCGTTGGACTAGACAAATCCAAATCTTTAATGCATTCAATATTCAGTAATTTCAGCAGCTGGAGGGGAAGGGAGTAGCCCAAGTATTTTACTTTTAGCGAGAATATTAGTGACAACATTTTTTCTAGCAGTTTAGCAGTGTCACTGCTTAAGTCGCGAAGACTAAGTTGCTGTTAAAAATTCAAGAATTACAGTATTTCTTCATGGATTCATAAAAGTGCAGAGCGTAGACACATATGATTACAGTACACACAACCTCAAAATTTACATACATATGACTACAATGCACACAAAGAGGACTAATAACTAGAAAGGCCAACATTTGCTTAAGAGCAAATACAGCATATTTCAGCCATACCCCTTCCCACGCAACATTGGACTGTTCCAAATCCCCCCTGCGCAAAAATGGAACATCCTCTTAACAGTAGATTATCCCCCAAAGTGGACTGGTATTGTGAATTGATTCCAGGTAAAAACAGAGCTTGCTACTATTTTTCAGAAAATGACAATAATCACACCTTCCATTCAGAAAATTTTCATCATGACTGAAAATTGTTGAATGACTTCATGTAATGTCATTAATGTCAGACCCGGAAGATACGATTTAACCTTGTTCGAGGATTTATTTTCGTCTGTCTGGTCAGTCTGTTCATACCCTGGCGCCGAGAGTGTTTTATTGGGCTGAAACTCTGGCAGTTTAAAGTTACTTACAATTTAAATGTTCAAAGTTTATGTCAAACAACAACAGCACTAGGAAATGTGGCCACTATAGACAGGTGGTCACTATAGAGAAAATGCTGATCTATTGACTAGGAGCCATACGCTACACATGATTTCAGTACACTGATCATTAATCATATAAACATTGCACAGGTAAGCCAATTGTTTAGATGTACAATTAAGTTCAAATAATTCTGAAGAGAAATATTGATGAGAAAATAATCATTCTCGCCACTGTCTAACTTATAATTACGTATCAAAACTAAACGCAGATTTTCTAACTAACGCACCTTTCGCCGACTTCATCAAAGGACCGCCGGCTATCAATCAAACACGGCTGTTGATTAGACTTAGAGTTTCAAACAGTCATGTGCTGTGTGCCAGTTGACAGCGAACTTCATGCTACGTGATGTTTTACATTGCTTGGACCTTCTTTCCTACAGCAGTGCTTCTACAAAATGTTTAGACTGTAACACTGAGTCCCACATGTTTTATAGAATAGAATTTGACGCAGAACAGCGTTTTTTGCTGGGTATTTTTCTTGAAACATGTCCGTGGGAATATCAGCGAGGCGGCGACGTAGGGATATCAGACCGTCAACAAAAGTCGCACGGCGGCTAACGGCGCAGCGAAGATACTAGCGCTATAAATAAGCGCTTCAACTAAGGATGGCAACCCGTACAATATTTTTGTATACTGTTGAGCTAAGTAAAGTTTGTTGTTTATGAGGTTTTAGTTGTCTTTGAAGCTTTGACCCGAAATATTTTAAAGTCAAACTGCTGAAGAGAAGTAAGTGACTGCTACGATTATCGTAGATATGGCCCTAAAAAACTGATAAAAGAAGCCTTCTCAATAGTCTAAAATGCAAGAGCTTCCGGGGGGCTTCGCCCACCTGGGTCCCCCCGACAGTGGCCCTGCCCCTGGACCCCGCCAGGGACATTCGGCGGCCCCCGGACCCCTGTCCGACGCTTTGAAAAAATCCTGGCGAGAAGTCTGTACGGCCTGAGTCTTCAAGTTAACGTATTGTGTGGTCCCGCTTATGAATATTAATTAGCCTTCGCTTTGCTCTTCGCTGATTGGCTGAACCATTAATTGAATTAACTCTTCCTGCCGGCTAGACGCAGGTGCAGATGTCGGCTCTGTGGGGTGAACGTCCGAAAGGTCATGGCATGGAGAACGATAGTCTGTGTAACACAAACTCCGCTGTCCAGGGCTCTAACTGGCCCCTCCCGGCGGATGTTTGGCGGGCTGCTATAAGCGAGATTTAATCAGGCTAGGAGAACGAAAGAAAACCAATTTCCCCTAAAAAAAGTGCTGTAATTAAGCCTTTTACAGTACTTTATGCCAAAAATTTTACTTGGATCATTTTACCAACTATCTTATGCCTATCTATACCAAATGTTACTCATACCAGGGTACAGGGGTGCAAAATATACCGTTATAAGACCGTCAACAACAGTCGCACGGAGCTAACAGCGCAGCGAAAATACCATCGCTAGCGTTTCAACTTCGGATAACAAGTTATAAGTACTGTTGAACTCAGTAACGTTAAAGTTTGTTTTTAGTTGCCTTTGACGGTTTGACCTGAAATAATGTTACGCTAAACTCCTGAAGAGAAGTTAAGTGACTGCTGCGATTATCATAGATATGCCCCTAAGAACTGATACAATATAAAGCCTTCTGAATAGTCTAAAATGCGAGAGCCTTAGGCGGGCTTCGCTCCCCCTGGCGAGAACACCGCTATATACGGGATCATGAGGCCCCGCTTATGAATATTAATTAGCCTTTGGCCTCCTTTTCGCTGATTGGCTAGGTCTTTGATTCAATTAACTCTCCGGCTGACGCGCACAGGTGTGGCTCTGTGCGGGGTCACGGAAGGTCACGTCAGGAGGCCTAAAGAAAACAAATTTCCCCTCAGAAAAGTACCAAAATTAATCATTTTAAAGTTGTTTATGTCAAAAATTTTACTTGAATCTCATTACCAAGTATCTAATGCCTATCTATACCAAATTTCAGGTCATTTAATTGTAATAGCAGGGTACAGGAGCCAAAAGTGTCCTTTTTTGGTCAAAAATTGGCCAAAAATCGCAAAAATAAGCATTTTGTTGCACTGTACACCAAAAGTGTTATTGAATTTATATGAAGGTATTATCAAGGCACATCTGTGTCAAATTTCAGCTCATTCGGTTGCAATACCAAGGTACAGGAGCCAAAAGTGTCCTTTTTTGGTCAAAAATTGGTCAAAAAATCGCAAAAATAAGCATTTTGTTGTACTGTACACCAAAAGTGTTATCGAATTTATATGGGGGTATTATCAAGGCACATCTCTGTCAAATTTCAGCTCATTTGGTTGTAATACCAGGGTACAGGGGCCAAAATATACAGTTTTGGTCTAAAATTGACCAAAAAATCTCAATAAAATCATTTTAGAGGCAGATATGAAAAAAATGAGAAAAAAGCATCAAGGTATTGGCCCACTCTACCCTTGTGCCAAATTTCAGGTCATTCGGTCCAGGAATGGCGGAGATGATCACTTTGAAGATTTGACAGGAGAAAGAAGAAAGAAACATTACGAATACATAATAGTTCACGCATATTATGTATGGCTGAAATATAACTACCAATCAACATAGTACCTGTCAGATATCGAAATTGCCTTGGAACGGCTTTTGTAGGTCAGAGGTAAGTTACAATGATATCAAGACAGCTTCTTGTACCCCCTACCAGTGGTGTAGTCTTAAGATTTGTTTGTGTCTGTCTTAGATGATAACAGCCCTCCCAAGGAGCTGAGTCAGCAGATGGTTCCTCCGTCTCAGAACACACCTGTACGCACACCTGGGTTGGCTTTGAACGGAGCTCTGGACAGATCCATCTCTAGTGCTGCCGCCCGTATATACGGCCGTGCAGCGCTGAGTTTGAACAACAAGTCTTCATCTAGTGTCATCGGTAGGTGGGCCGCAGGACTTAACACCACATCAAACCACTGTCAAAAGTCATCATCAGATGGTAAACCAATCCCTGCCGGAGCAAAGATCATTCCCATCTTCAAGCCCAAAAAGCTGCAGAAACAACAAGAGAACGCAGGAAAAGAATCTTCCACTGGCAAGAAGAATCCACCACAAGTACCATCTTTTAGGCCGGTGGGAGCAAGAAGTGTCCCTGTGTTCAAGAGGAAGACTTCAGCTCCAACCACAAATGTGGATCATCAGCAGCCAACAGCTCCCAAGGCAAATGCCTCCATCCAAGGAAAAATACCAGAAGGAAGCATTCCTGACATCCCATCTACATCTTGGGGCCAAGACAGCAACCGTGAATCCGTAAATAGTTTCATCAGGTTGGTAGATCAATTGAACAAAGTCATCTTCGTTACACAAAATTCTTCAGTAAACGTTTTGACGACCATTTGTGATCTTCATCAGTACAAAATGAAGTAATTACGTCAGAATACAAAAGGTTGAGTTCCGATTGCATTGACTCTGTCTAGATCATATAGCACCGATAGTATTTCTTTGAATTTGTTTTGTACTGATGAAGGCGACAAATGGTTGTCCAAATGTTTAATGTAGAATTAAAGAAGGTTGTGTAACAAAGACGACTTTGTTCATTTGATCTACATTTACTAACAAAGATGACTGATCTAAAGCAACCGTGAATCTTTTGACAGTCCCAGAGGTTTGCAGAGAACACCCCAGGCTGGGCTGATGGCCACGAAGGCAAGGCAGCTGGACTTTGGCAGGTCTCCTGTACAACCCTGTCAAGGCATGTCTACAGGGAATAAGAGGAAGGTTGAGGTAAGTATTTATCATTGTGATGATGATACTAACATGTTTACCATTCAAGCAATAGACCAACTAATAATTTCAATGAATGACTTTATTGCAAGACCATACCCAAAGGCTAGTTGCAAAGTAAAACAGTGGTATACAGACTTGCATACTTCACCAAGAAGGTACATTCAATGTATATCAAAAGGGAATGACATCTATTTCAAATCTTCTACAATGTGAAGGATTGACTTCTCTTTTGTAATCAGTGGGAGGTGAGCTGTCCATCATTTTCATATATAAAGGGGTTGGATGAAGAAGATTTGTGTCATATGTAATTTGGCCTGTGATTTAATGGTTTTTGGTGCAATACTGAAATGGTGACTGACGGATTGTCACTGCCATAAATCAGTACTGTAGGCTTGTAACGGATGTCTTGTATGTGTGTCTGCATAGATGGTATAACTGCACAGCACACAAGCTACATTGTACAGTAATATAGAAGCTTTTGATGTTTTTTTATATGTTAGGGGGAAGCAGGTTGTGCCACTCCCAAGAAGCCCAGACCCAAGCCCAAAGTCCAGGAAAATGTGGATATCCTTGCACTGGCTCATGCCAACCAGGTATCAATGATTTACTTATTTTCTGTTCAAGATATTGGGGATTTAATGTTTTAAATTTCATTGATTTCCAACATAGCAATAGCTTTAATACATATAGAGTCAATTCTACATTACCAAGAGGGTATTTCTTGCCTTTTGTTCCAACATTTCCAAAATCTTCATAACATTCTAAATGTGATAAGTAACTGTTTAGAACATCATTGTTATGTTCTAAATATTTTCTACAGTATTCAAACATGTTAGAAACATTTCTAACATTAAAGTCATTATTTCCGATAGTTTCTAAACTGTTCCAACATAGATCCATCATTTGTGATCACATGTGATCACATGTTCGAACATGGAAACAACATGATGAAACTGGGTCAGTGGGCTGGGAACAGGGCAATTCACACATCCCTGCCAAGTACAGGAAATTGTATCTGTCTACCACCTTGTCACAAAAGAGTCACCAGTGTCTACTAAAGAAAATCTAAAAATACAAGACCCAAACAAAAGGCCCAGCTTAGCAGCTTGGTTTATGGGGGTAATAAAAGGTTTTATGGAGGGAAAAAATGACACAAATTGTTGGAACATCTGATCACATGTTCCTACAATAACAAAAACACATAGATGTTTCTAAATTGTTCTAAATAAAGAGATGTTTGTACCATTACTTTCCAAATGTTTCCAACATATCCAGATAGGTTTGAACATGTTCAAACTTTCATTTTCAATTGTTTGAACAATTTAGAACTTAAGTGACTGAAATATTCTTTTACTTAGAATAGTTCAAACTTAATACAAATATTATTTCAAAACCCTCTCGGTGACTCGAAATGGACTCTATGCCTATGTGGAACTTACTATTTGCTTGTACTTGCATGCAGCTGAAAGTGTATAATAGTATTTAACACATATAAGGAGTCATACAAATTGGACTGGCATTAGCTGAGAAGAGAGCCCGATTTCTTTGACTTTAGGTTAAAGGAAACCACCGATCAAAAACTACCACATAACCACCTTACTGTCCTTCCATCGGTGTACAATTTATTTAGGAGCAATGTCTATGTTTCAGTTGGAGAAGGTGAACACTGCCACACTTATTGCCTGGCTGAGGGAGAGGGGTGTGGCATGTAGGAGCAAAGACAAGAAGGGAGACTTGGTGCAACGGGTCATGGCAGTGACACAGGTCACACAACCGGAACAGTGAGGTCTTATATCAGCTTTACACGCCAGAAAGGGAGTCTTCCAAACACTACAGTTGTACAAGAAAGTTACTTGCTGAGGGGGGTGACGTGTAAGAGCAAGGACAAGAAGGGAGACCTAGTACAACGGGTGCTGGCAGTATCACAGGTCACACAGCCGGAACAGTGAACTTAAAACACTCCAGAACAAAATGTTTCCAAACACACTGCAGCCCTATTTGTGTACATACATGTACTGTTGTATTTTGGATAGACCTATGACCATTTCATATGGCATCATATTGGGGTAATGGTTAGGGTGTGACTGTGTAGGAGCAAGGACAAGAAGGGATGGAGATCTGGTGCAATGGGTGATGGCAGTGACACAGGTCACACAGCCAGAACAGTGAGCTCTTGTAAGCTTAACACTCCAAAAAAGGATTGTTCCAAACAGTGTCAGCAGTCCTATATCTATTTATTATATATGTTGTATTTGGGTATACCCATGACCATTGCATGTTGCACTCAGAAAAGGATCCTTCCAAACACAGCAGTCCTACAGTTGTGCAGGAAACAGTTGAGCAACCAGATAGAATTTTGAAATGGTCGAACATTTCAGACAGTAACTGCTAAGTCTTTGCTGTTTCCAAATTCCATCCAGTTGCTGGAGTAACTGTTACCTAATCTTCTTACCTGGATGTCCAACCTTCATTGCTGTGTTTTGGACAAATCCCTGGCGAGTTTTGCACCTAGAAACTGTGTCATAAATAAGAAACTGTCAGGACGATCAAGATTTGGTTTTATAATGTACTGTTCTGAACATTCCTCAACTTTAATCTGTATGACAACCTTGATACAGAATAGTTCTAAAACTTGAAGCACATTGCTTTAAAGTTGTAATTTAAAATGTTACTAGTACTATTAATATTTCTTTTGCATTGTATTTCACGTTGCTTCAAATTGTTAAGAATTAGATATACATTAATTTTTGCTAGCAAAAATATGACATCTTACTTTGATATTTGCGAATAATGAAACAATGGATAAGGAGTGATTTGTGAAAGAGGTTTGAACTTTGGGCAAGTTTACTGTCTGTTACTTTCAATGTTGTAGGATTCAGAAAGCCCCTTGCCCTTAAAATGGTTCACTTTTGATGTACAATTGCAAAAATGAGAGGGAAACACCTCAAATAGAATCCATTTATTCCCACCATGGTTCCAATTTGATGTACAACTTGCCTAGACATGCATACACTGAAGTTGTTACATGGGGTACTGGGTAAAATACTCTGAGACTCTTCTTTTTCTGACAACGAACAACAATTGCACAATACTGCAAGTGTTATGATAAAAACATGGATAGAGAATTCTACAGTAAATTGGCACCCATGTCAGTTGTCAGTACCGCAAGGATGTGGCTTCAGATATTCTTTTTCTGTCTATTTCTTATTCATTTTCTCAACTCACATAGTCAACTATAAAACAAGACATCATGAAAAACAGTCTGCACTGATGGTTTAGATTCATGTAATCTGCCTAAGTCTTGTTCCCTTAGTTCAACAGACCCACAGGGCTACTGTTGTTTTGTTTTTGTTAGCACCATGTTGTCACCTACATGTACAGGAAGCCCTCACTAGCTAGCCATGCCACCAATATACTATTCATATCAAGCAAGGTACTCTTCTAAGTTATAACATATACTAAAAAGCAAAGCATATCCAGCTGCCTACTTTGGTAAGATCTGCTCTTTTTTTATTAACTGCTTAAAATTAATATCTTTACGGACTCTGTTGTCTGTACAAAATGTAACACATATCGACAAGCAATAATACTTTTCTCAATCCCCACCGGACCTTATGCAATCTTTGAATATTTGCAAAAAGACACGCGCACTCAACATGTGCAGCTTTTCCACCGTCGCTTTCCTCTCTCTTTTTAGCTTTCTTGCTTTCCAGCCAATCTACATGAAGCGCTTGCATAGCCTTTGCTTTGTTACGCCCAATTCACAACCTAAGCTTTCACAACATTAACCTCATAGAATACTGCTCTTTCTTACATAGCTGCTACTTTCTTTGTACAACGCTTTTTTTCCTGAATACACACATGGTTTCTTTCACATACTGCAGATGTATTACTTAGAGATATGGATACAGAACTACTGCTTTCGATGTTGCTTCAAGAAAATACTGCAGAATCTGATGTATAACTTAGAGATATCGATGCAGAACTCATCTTTATCTACTGCTTCCATGGTTGTTTCGTGAAATTACTGCAGATGTATAACTTATATACGGATGCAGAGCTTGGGTTCTTGTTCTTACTGCTTCTTGTGTTGCTTGAGGAAGTTCATGATGCCATTGGTGGAGGAATCGTGGGTGTTCACAGGCTGCTTTCCCTTCAGCTCCGGCTGGATCACCTTGGCTAGCTGCTTACCGAGCTCAACACTGCGAAAGGAAAACATCAGATATTGTAATGGATGGAAAATACTAGCCATGATAATATCCATGTTAAGTTCATGCAATGCTTTATTACTCTCCAGGCAGAGATTAGGCTCTGACTGTGTTTTGATGATTTTAGGCAATTTTATTGGGCTTTCTGATTTGTACCATTTTGTTTATGTCTTGCAGCCGCTCTGGCCCAAATAGATTTTTAGCCCGATAAAAATGCCTAAAAAACATTTAAAAAACAGCTGGAGCCCAACCTCTGCTTGGAGAGCAATGCTTAATAGTAAAACATATATTTGGCCACCATCGGTCAATATTGACCAAGATAAAATCCGAGCTTAACCCTGGGAAACAAAAGCATCCGATATATTGTAATGGAGGAAAAATCCTTTTTTAATTGCCATTACGTCACAGATGCTTTGCACAGTTTTTACAGGTTCACTGTACCAGGGAAATTCCCCCAACTGGCACCTTTCCAACAGTGGACCACGAACAATGAACAGTGACAACGTCTCATCGTAAAGACTGCAACCCTTTCCAGTAGTGGTCATGTTGGTTGAGTGGCAGGGCCAGAATTAGAAAGTGTTGTTAATACTTACCCCCACTGGTCATAGGAGTTGACATCCCAGATAACACCCTGTACATGGATCTTGTGCTCGTATGTGGCTGAACAAAGCAAGAGGAAACAGTATTTGTCAGCAATGTGTACAATATTACCAAGCTTTAACCTCCTTGATATTACTAATGTAGTATAAGGAGCCCCTGCATATTCGAGGAATACTGGAATCTGCTAGTAACTCTATTCATTCCCTGCAAATGTATGTATAAATAAAGGTATTGTAGACTTTCTCCTCTGACCTTTTCAGCAATCATTTTTTCAATGAGTGAATCAGCAGAAAAGAAATTGGCTTGGCTTACAGGTAAGGGGCGCCAGCCCTTCCCCTTTAACATGCAGGAGGCATCACCTTCAACGCCCCACCCATTTTAAATCATTTCCGAAAGACGAGTCAGCCCCAACCAAGATGTCCTGATCCTGAAACGTGACCAGGGTCTTCCAGTTATGCTGATAGGTCAGATTTCAACTGTGACGCCCGGCCGGGCAGTTTGAGAAACGCATAAAAAAAGTATGGTATAAAAGACAACAAAAAGCACTACCAGTTGAGCTAAAGGGACACAGTATCTCATCATCATCATCCAACACTCACCAATAAGATATCCCAGATAGAAAGGTGTGAGCTTCTGGAACAGGAAGCTGTTGGTAGGGCGGTTGCCCTCGAACACCTTGTGTGGCAGCAGCCTCTCGAGCTGCTCCCCGCTGTACCCGCTCTGCTCCAGCTCCCTCCGTGCCTCCTCACGGGTCTTCCCCCGCATCAGGGCCTCCGTCTGAGCCAGGAAGTTCGCCGTCAGGATCTGGAAGACAGAAAGGAGTTCATCTTGAGATCTTCATTGACGCATTTAAGACACCGGCCTGTAGGGATCTGGAAGACAGGATGGAGCTGTAGACCTTGGGTATTTTTTAAAACCCTTTTACTGATAGTGTTTTACTGATAAATAGAAACTGGATGGATCAATACTTGGATACATCATCATTTTAAATTTTCCTGCTAAGCTTGACAGTTAATATCATAGCAATATAAAACTGGCAGACAATACAACCATTCCAAGGAGATGGTTGAAGACCTTCAGGACATCTGCCTTGTATATCTACAGCAAGGTAGAAGTCCTGAAGGTATCATCATTATCTTTGGTTCTTCAACCCACATGTTCTGTTGTGTTGATGTAATGGTAAGGGTATTTGGCCCAGAACCCAGAGGTCTTGGGTTCAAATCCCCTGACACAAATTTTGTGCCCTTGGGAAAGTACTTAATACAACTTTCCTCACTCCACCCGGGTGTAAAAATTGGTACCTGAATTCTGTTGTTGATGTGAAAGGTAGTGGAAGGACAGGGTTGGACTCTGCCTTTCAATACCATGCCCTAGACACTGGATGATAAATACTGCCCTATATATAGTCCCCTTTGGCTAATATTGACCATGGTAAAATCCTAATTGATATCAGCCCCTATGGCTATGTCCAAATTGTCCTATACAAGACTGACAGTTTCTGCCCCTGACACCTCACCTCACCGGTCCCATTGCCTCACCAGCCGTTGGGGCAGCAATGCCATCAACAAACGTTTTCCACCTTCGTCTGTCGTCCGCCAAGGTTGCCAGCTGGTGAACTGTTTGTTTTAGCCCTACTGCTTCAAAAATGTGACTACCTTTACCTACACCAGACCAAAGTCAGTTTTATTCATAGATTCTAAGGTATGATTCGTGCAAATTGAAAAAAAATCAACACAATAAGACTGTACCTCATGATGCTGGCCCTGCTGGATGGGGTTGTGTGTGTCCATGGGCATCAGGAAGTCACATGGGATCATACGGGTTCCTGTCAGGTACACAAAGGGGAATTGTATAGAGTTTCAACACACAATTTGTCTTCATGAACCACTGTTACACTGGTTATTTCACAGTTTGAAACTGCAAAGAAAATTATTTGCTTGAAAATAATATATAAGATTGTTCCAGTAATTTCGATCCAATTATACAAATGTAATGTCATGGACCTTATCTGTCAGAAGAGAAAGAAGAAAAGGAGCAAAAACAGTCCATGAAGATAAACATGATGAAGATACAGCAGCTAACCTTGATGGATGAGCTGGTAGAAGGCGTGCTGCCCATTGGTGCCGGGCTCTCCCCACACAATGGGTCCGGTGGTGTAGTTCACACGGTGGCCATGGCGCGTGATATACTTTCCATTGGACTCCATGTCTCCCTGATATAGTAAAAACAAGATAGCAAAATCAGAAAGCCTGTTGCAGTACCACAGAAAACTGCTGGGAGTCCGGTGGTGTAGTTAACACGGTGGCCATGGCGCGTGATGTACTTCCCGTTCGACTCCATGTCTCCCTGATATAGCAAAAACAAGATAGCAAAATCAGAAAGTCTGCTATAGTCCCACAGAAAACCACTAGGTGGTGTAGTTCACACAGTGGCCATGGCGGGTGATGTACTTTCCGTTCGACTCCATGTCTCCCTAATATACAAATGTAGCAAAAACACTGTTAGATATCAAAATCAGAAAGTCTGCTGCAGTATCACAGAAAACCACTAGGTGGTGTAGTTCAACGGTGGCCATGGCGTGTGATGTATTTCCCGTTCAACTCCATGTCTCCCTAATCAAAAACATTGTTAGATATCAAAATCAGAAATTTTGCTGCAGTACCTTACAAAACCACTAGGGGGCCCAAAATCTAATCATTTCAAGGTTTCATCAAGACATACCCACAAATTGTCCTTGGACAGATGCAAGTTGAAATCAAATTAGAATTGATTCTATTTTATCCTAGTACTGCAGCTAGGTGCAGCTGCTTACAGGTGTTGTCCCAAAGTATTTACATACCATCAGGGCTCTAGCCAGTGTCCGTTTTTCCGTCAATTGACGGAAATTTGCTACGTGTGACGGAAGAATTTTAAAACCAATCCGTCAACTTTGACGGACAAAACAAAAATCTGATAAAAGCTCCTTGGTGGAAGCTACAGGCTGCTTGGGGACACTGTCCACGGCCGTAAAAGCCACACACTGTTTGTTTTGCTATTGTTATGATTGTTGACAATGTGTGTCGGTGCCCTTTCACATACGATAATCTCATTAAAACCCATTTTTCAAGGTCTCAGTTCAGTCTCTCTAACTCCTGGAATAGTGTTTTCGCGACAATGGGAATTGGCATGACGGAAAAAAAATGTCGAGCTGGCTAGAACCCTGCATACCATACATATATTTTGTAAACACGTTTAGGACTGCATCTGTAAGCAGTGACACCTACATTGAATGTTGCAGTACAATGTGAATCGGTCATAACTGTCTGAGGAAGCTGACAGACGGTCACCAAAACATCACTTGAATCTAACACTTGGCTTTGTACAGAGAATGTTGTTATTCAACCCATACCTGCTGGAAGTAGGCAGCGAAGCGCTTCATGTACTGGTCGTATGGCAGGATGGCGTGGGTCTCTGCACCGTAGAAGTTATGGTACCACACGCCCAGCATGGCCATGATGACGGGGATCTACAGGAAACATAACGTGTGTAATAACGTGTGTAATAACATGTGTAATAACATGTGTAATAACATGTGTATTAAACTAGCGGCTTGGGTCTCTGCACCGTAGAAGTTATGGTACCACACACCCAGCATGGCCATGATGATGGGGATCTACAAAAAAGGTAAGATGTAGAATCAACTGGAGGTCATAACATCTTTAAGTGCTAAATGCAATTAAAACTAGAATTTTAAGACACTTATAGAACAACATTTCAGTGATTATACAAGAGTGGAAAAAAGTCTAAAAGTTACTCACGTTCTTCTCCAAGGGGGTATTCTGGAAGTGGTTATCCTGAAAGTAAGGAAACACAATTATCATTGTACAGTCAGCTCAAATTTTCTATCAAACAATCAATTAATCAAAAGGTTTATTTTGCACCTTAAAAATGTCTAGCTCAACAGTACAGCAATTTTTTTACTGCACAAATGATTGATTTGGATTATTTGGATCATCTGCTTTGTTTTCTAAACATAGGAATGAAGTGCATGAGTTTATAGAATTGCTATAAACACAGCCTCTAAGCAAGATAGAATTTTAAAGATGTCACATAATTTGCTAATGTAGGAAGTCAAGCTTGTTCTTGAGGCAAATTACAGGAACTGAATGTAAGATTTATAATTGATAGCAAAATTGAAAAGTTCAACAGTACACCACTTTTTAGCATTAAAAAATACTTTGTACTTGAATAGACCGTTTTTTATTATTGAGATGTATGGATTACAGAATTGTCTCAAGCATAGCCTTCAACTTTCAAGAACTGTATAAAATGTACAACATTTAGGAAAGTCAAGCTTTCTCTTGAGTAAGAAGACTGGTACCTACCATGTAGTGAGCACCCTGAAGAAGTTGTTCAAAGTTGTCAAAACCTGGAACAAGAAAATTTCACACTTAGAAATGAATTATTACTACATTAGAACTTAGTGGGAATTTTAAATTTCATTAATTGATCAAATCATAGCAGAAATTATTGATATTTCTCACTTATAGGATACATGTAGTTGCTCTGCAAAGCAGCTAGTGAAACAGTATTAATTTTTAGTAATTAGTCACATAAAACTTTGAACTTACCAATGTAGCAGGCGATAGACAGTCCAATAGCAGACCACAGGGAGTAGCGACCGCCAACCCACTGAAAAAAGAGTAAAATACTTCAAGATTAAGGATATTACTGTTAATATAATAGTTTATTGTAAATTCATGCACGAGGGCTATTGCAGATTACATGAAAGGAGACAAATCATGTAGAACAGTATAAAATGTGTCTACTCTAGTCTAAAAGCTAACTCTAAACTTCAACTTTTACTAAATAAAAAACGACAACATCCAAAGAGGAGATG
Organism: Branchiostoma floridae; assembly: GCF_000003815.2. NCBI lineage: Eukaryota > Metazoa > Chordata > Leptocardii > Amphioxiformes > Branchiostomatidae > Branchiostoma > Branchiostoma floridae. The sequence continues at coordinate 2,298,140 of NC_049984.1, forward strand.
AATAAACAAATATAGTTTAAGGTTCTATGTTAAGTACAATGTGTATTACTTACGTCGTAGAACTCAAACATGTTCTTGGTGTCGATACCGAAGGCCTTGACCTTCTCAGCATTGGTGGAGAGGGCGACGAAGTGCTTGGCAACTTCTTGAGGCTGTAAAAGGGTTAAAGAACAACTTGTCATTTACATCAACTTTACAAGTGACCACTTCTACATAAGAACCACCTGGTAACCATAGAATTTTTGCGTTGAATATCCTGTCTATATTGTGACCACCCAGGTCTACATAGACCACACTTTATTGTTCGCCTGAGTGGTCTTCTGGAAGGTGTTGACTGAAGAACAAAATACTATCATATAAAAGATATCAAACAAGCAGAATGTCTAACCACAAAAGGCCTACTAAACTAATTACTTGTGCCAGATTAATTCCTGACTTGTGCTGGATTATTTCCCGATGAGTTCCTGATTAGTTCCTGACTGGTGCCAGATTAGTTCCTGACAAGTTCCTGACAAGTTCTATATATAAGTTCCTGACTAGTTCCTAACAAGTTTGTGACTAGTTCCTGATAAATTTTTTTTCCAGTTCATACTGACCTGCCTGGCCTTCTCCAGGAACCAAGCCTTGGCAGAGTTGGCGTTGGTCAGGGTCTCCTGCGTAGTGAACGTCTGCACAGAAAGAAACAGATTGAAATAAGTGCATCAATGTAGTTAGATATAAAGTGAACAATGATAAAATGATAAACAGAGATACAGTTTAGATCATTTAAAGTCCTAATGAGTCTTTTAAGTCTATACACACAAATGTTTACATACATCATGGTACAGGGTGAGCTACAGGGACATCCCAATGCAATGTGTATAAGTTGACCTGCTATCAAACCAACAACGACACAATCTTTATAAAGTTTATTGACATGAGAAAAAGTAGTGACTTTTGTATGGTCAACTATAAACTACAAAAACAAAGTTCAAATCTACGGTACACTTTCTAGACTGAAAAAATAAAAGTCACAAATTTTGTGAAGTGTACAAACTGTACCGTACCTTGGATGCGATCATGAAGAGAGTGGTCTCAGGGTTGAGGTTCTTGAAGACCCGCTCAGCGATGTGGGTTCCGTCGATGTTAGACACAAAGTGGACGTTCAGGCCAGGCTTAGCGTACGGCCGCAGAGACTCACACACCATCTTTGGCCCCTATAGACAGAGATTAAGTACGGGTATTGCATTGAGAAGCTGACTCTACCCAGACAGCTTAGAATAACCAAGGAGGTTCTTTAACCTCCTTGGAATAACACTGTTGTATAGTCCATGTATGTCTAACCCGTGTATGGTTGTTTAAACTTTTCTGTACATGTTCGTTATCTTTTAAGGTTAAGTCATACAAATCACGACCTGCACCAAGCCCATCCAGGCCTGAATAGAATAAGGAATCGTTTCTGTCCCTCTGGGATAAGTACAGGTCACAAAAGAGAAGAGTTTCTGTATCTGTATCTAAATATAGCCGGTATAACCGCCGTTCGGCGTAACACACCAGGCACGTGGCGTGACAGCAGCTGGTTATACTACACTGAACGTCCCGTCACACCTAACAGTTTATGAAAATGCATATATTTTCTTATGACCTAATCATTCAAGAGGTGTCAGATGCCTATCACGTACATGTAGTACTACAATGTTCTGTCCAAAGACATGGAAAAAATACTACATAAATATTCGGTAAATTCAATAAAAGAATAAAAGGAAAACTGATTCTGATGATGCACCATTTCAATCTGTTCTCAGTTAGAAGTTGTCATTGACAATATTACTTATTAGAGACATGCAATAGCTGTTGCCATACATTGTACCAGTGTACAACTGTCATGAATTAAAGTTCTTCATGTGTATCTCACACCACCTAGCAACTTGAACCAAAAGTGCATACATCAATGTCGCCAGACATCCAAAACAGATACAGCAAACTTAGTGTTCTATAAGAGGGATTTGGACATACACCGCACACATACCAGGTCAGAGCCACCAATGCCGATGTTTACGATGTCAGTGATGGTCTTTCCAGTGTACCCCTTCCACTGGCCATTACGAACAGACTGGAAGGAAGAACAAGAACTTGGTCACACTATTACCACTATATTACAAATTTTGCTTAGACAAATATTGCCAACATAATATTAACATCAATTTTCTTTATTTTAAAATTTTTTTCTTCGATTGTTCACTCTCAACATAATAATTTACCTTTAAATTTTTCATGTAATACAGTATACGTAGTTTAACTACTTCATGTAGCCCATATGGACAATAACATGCAAATGAAGTTAATTCATTCAGTCGTTATGATTCCACAATTAACAATGATGAGACATAAAAAGAAACTGTGATGAAAAAAGATAAACTTGCTGACCTCAGTAAAGTCCTTCATTTGCTTCAGCACCCTGTTGACATCATCCATGACCTGGAAATGGAGAAAAAACAGCATTGATTAAGTCTTGAATCATTTTATGTGACAATCATCTTTGACGTCACTGCACTTGGTACACTTATTAACTTATAAACAGAGTTTTCGCACAATACAATACATGTACATACATAATAACACAAGTGGTATTGAGTGGCGCAATGGGTAAGGTGTTTGACCCAGACCCCCGAGGTAACGGGTTTGAAACTGCTGACGTGTCAACGATCTTGTGCCCTTGGGAAAGGTACTTTACATGGCTTTCCCCACTTCACTCAGGTGAAAATGAGTACCTAGCTTCGGTTAGGGGCCGTCACTCGGATAGGACGTTAAATGGAGGTCCCGTGTCTGCAGAGTCATACCCCGGGTAAGTAAAAGAACCCGCCGCTCTTATCAAAAAGAGTAAGGGACCTTCCCGGTGTGAGTGGATCAAAACATTCTGGCTAAATGGGGTAGGGAATTTCCCGAGCGTCCTCATAACCCCCGCGAGTCAGTTAGTTGAACTAGCAGAAGCAAGATGTTTCTGACTTGGGGAGAAGAGATGCTGCCACAGCAAGCGTAGTTCGATGCCTAGAAGTAGGCAAAGGCCTTGCATGGAGCAAACCCATTAAAAATAAAAATACGTACGTTGACCCCATCCACCATCATGGGCCTGTTGCTCCTGTTGGGCAGAGCCACGTGCAGGCCAGGCAGACGGCGAGTAATAACTGTCTGCCTACAATTGTCTTCCGAGACAGAAGGATGCCAACATAGCAACCAACATACATAACAAAGACAAGTTAGGCGCGATTCGATCAGACGACAAGTATGCGAGCTCTAAATTACTAGGAGGCATGACCCTGATGCCGACGAAGAAATGGCAGAGTTTCCCCTTCCCGTCAGGGTCATGCCTCCTCGTAATTTAGAGCTTGCATACTCATCGTCCGTTCGTATCGCGCCTAATGTGAGGGGGGTATAAGGAACTATACATGTACATACGTTGACCCCGTCGACCATCATGGGCCTGTTGCTCCTGTTGCGCAGAGCCACGTGCAGAACCGCCCGGTCCTCCGTGAAGTTGATCTTGTCTCCAGAGAACATCCTGTCCCGGTACTGCTCCACTCCCCTGTTACGGGCCTGGGGACATGGAGAGATACATTTTTAGGACATTTTCATTGTTGATTCTCAGATTAAAGAAAGTAATGCTGAACATAAACATCAATATGGAAACAGTCTGAGATCCAATGGTACATACTAGAGTTTAAAGGTATGATCATTGATAAATACATGTTGTCCTACCTGCCCTGTGTTTTCATCTTGACTGCCTGCGTTGTATTTCCACAGTACTTAAAAATTGTTTCAACCGCAATCATAAAACACCTGTTCTTTTCCCCTTCAAAATTAAGTCAAAGCTAAAGTAAATGAGTTTGAAATCTTCCACTCAGAAATGACAAACTGACATCATGAAATATTTGTTCTGCCAGTTCATTCTACTGGTGATGAAGAAGAGTGATGGATGTCAATCAAAATGTCTGGAAATAATCTTGGAGTCTTATAGCCTATACACCTTTCTCACGCGGCGGCCATGATAGATCTAAAACGAGTTCAATGTGGCAAACAAAAGGCTGTCCATCATAATTAGCAGTTCGACCAATGGTAGCCTGCCAATTAGGAAATCGACCAATAAGTGAATGGCTGCAAATTCGATAAAAATTTGCATTATTATGTTTTTATTTTGCATCTCTTAAGGGACTATGGAGTCAGTCTACAGTACTCTAAATTGCTACATCTTTCGGTGCATAACACTTCTTGTAAAGATTTATTATTCTATCTTATATCATGAAAATTTATGTGGTTTGGGGGAAAACTAAATGGGACCTGATTTTAGAAATAAGTTTTGTCTGTTTGCCTCATTGACCTCTTCTTCGATCTATCATGGCCGCCGCGTGAGAAAGGTGTATAGTCAGCCTTGTTGTGCTTTTACCTGCTCCCCGAAGATCCGCTTCTGCCAACAAACAAATATGGCAGAAGCGACGGACCTTCGGGGAGCGACTAAAAGCACATTGACAAGGCTGGACTTCAACCTAAGAGTCTTATCCAGTTGTTAAAATTTAACTCTCTTTAAACTTTTTTAAACAAGCTTTTTTAAGATGTTAAAGAAATGACTTTAAGATGACAAACCAGCTGCATGAGCATCCTGAAGATCTCCTCGTTGAGCAGGTTCTTGGAGTAATCAAACAGGTAGTCGCCATCCTGGGTCTGCTGTTTTATACTGGGGACAACAACAAACACTAGTCAAACAGGTAGTCTCCATCCTGGGTCTGCTGTTTTATACTGGGGACAACAACAAACACTAGTCAAACAGGTAGTCTCCATCCTGGGTCTGCTGTTTTATACTGGGGACAACAACAAACACTAGTCAAACAGGTAGTCTCCATCCTGGGTCTGCTGTTTTATACTGGGGACAACAACAAACACTAGTCAAACAGGTAGTCTCCATCCTGGGTCTGCTACTTTATACTGGGGACAACAACAAACACTAGTCAAACAGGTAGTCCCCATCCTGGGTCTGCTGTTTTATACTGGGGACAACAACAAACACTAGTCAAACAGGTAGTCACCATCCTGGGTCTGCTGTTTTATACTGGGGACAACAACAAACACTAGTCAAACAGGTAGTCCCCATCCTGGGTCTGCTGCTTTATACTGGGGAAGAGAACAAAGAATGATATTTCTTTTTCATTATCATTCCAATCAAGGAGGTTGATACAACCTCCTTGTTCAAATGTAACAGTGAGGTTCAAGTGCCGCCAAAGCAAGGAGGTTGATAGAACCTCCTTGGTCAAACTGACCATGCCAAAGGCTCTGAGCTTTTGGCGTAGCAGTTTGGCATGCTTGGTTTGTGATCTGGCGGCTCGAGTTTGGCGCAGGTTCGAATCCCAGGAGACAGGACTCAGGTGATTGCAATGATCTGGTCTATGTGGACAGGTAGTCGGGAAAAATCATCTACGATCTAGCGACCATCGAAAAGTGGTCAGAATGGACAGGTGGTCCATATGTAGAGGTGGTCACTTGTAAGTTGTTGTTTGAATGTAAATGAAATGTCTATCAATTTTATGAACCATCTATGCATAGTTTTATATAAGAATCAAGATCTGAATAAGTTTGTGCATAATAAGAAAACATTTAAGTCAAGAAGTAATCTGTTTTTATGTTTCTCTGTTTTACTTGAAAAACGAAACTGATCCTGACATAGGAAAAGTGGTCATGCCATGCACCCAGTACACAGAATAGGGGCCCATTTTTACAGAGCAAGGACTGTAGACTTGTTTATCAAGGAATATCGATAACGTTTGCAAGTATTTTTTTTTTCAAAAGAATATAGACTACCTTTAGATAAAGTTTAACATTTTGCTGGTAACATGTAGCAACTGAAAACTGAAACCATACTAAAACTGGTGTCTATAATTTTACAAGTCCCTAGAAACAAACATCGTTAAATCTGTGCAGTCTATTATAATTATGTAATTCTAGACTGTCCTGAATTCTAGTTCAAGTGTTAAAATATCTCCCAACAATATATCACTCACCAACTGGATGTGCCGTTTTCTGAGGGCAGAAACGCGCTTCACATGGGGTTTAAGAAGTCCCCAAAATAAAAATTTGTTGTTTGTTTGTTTGTTTACTGCACCACACCATGGTTTTACTGTATACAATCTTTTGCAAAGGTACAATTTTTTTATGTCTCAATTACCCTTAATGACAAATAATGATTGCAACTAAACTTTCACTTAAGAAGATATATCTAAGGTCTGGAGGCTTTTAAAGTTTTATAAAATGATATTTTTCGTTTTTTCCCCTTAAGCTTTTTTTTCAAAGACCTTAATTTCTTTTGTTGCACATCTAGCACTTTTTTAATGGAGATTTGAGCCCCTATGCCTAGACTTAAAATACTGGTAAAATTGTTAATACAAGGCTTAGATGGGCATTGTAATAAGAACCTCTCAACAACGGAATGGATCACCAGTCGAGCATTTCCTCAACACACAAGTGACTAAGCAGTTTTTTTAACAAGGAAATGGATTCAAAGGTGTGTCTACTGCATTCTAACAGCTACTTCTACACAACAGTGTCATTGCGAAATGTCTGTTTAGAGTCATGCTTTTGAATTCTGAAATTTTGAAATTCAACAGATGAAAGTAACATTAATATAATGACTGGTTTAATACCTGATAGTCTAACTCTAAGACCATTTCTATAACAAGTTGTTTTCAATTAAGGAAATGAATTAACATGTGTAATTGCGTTGTTAAAACACACCTCAATGCTACAACATTACAAGATACCTGGGCTAAATCTAGACATCTTGTGCCCCTAAACCCACAGAAATACCCCCAGCTTTGGCCAAGTGCAAGGCCAATGTCACATCACGCTACAAATCATAACAGTGCTCAAACCCCCTGACCCTTGGGTCAAGGTAAATATTAGAGGTCGCCATGCTCTTGCCCATATAGAAATAATAATGCCGATATTATGTCCTACCCCTGAATATTGTACATGAAATCATTTCCAAACGCTGCCTACGTGTGGCACGCCGGTAACATACTTCCGCGTTTCCAAGAAAATGACATTGAGAGTACATTTGGGGGGAGGGGGGCGTAGCTTAGCTACGGTAAAACTTCACGTTTCTCGTGGGTTTTGGAGCTAAAAATAACCGCGTACCTGAACTTGTCGAAGCGATTGGGATCCTCCCGGAACATCCGCAGCATGTTGAGGCGGTTGCCATGCTCGGCGTGGTAGATTTCCAGGGATTTCCAGGCCGGATCGGTGGTGAGGGAACCCGACATGACGAACTTGCCTCCGCTGTACAGGCTCTGCGGGGAACTGGGAACGGGAGGCATTATAAGGGAGGGGCGTGGTCATACACTCGCGACTCGTTCTCAGGGTAGCGTGGGGTGCAGCCCTGTGAACGAGTCAGGTTCAAGTTCAGGCCCATTACTAACGCCCCCTAGCTGTTATCTGCGTCTTAGCATGTTTATCTATACTTTAAGAGATGTGACAAGATAGGTAAGCTGGGAACGAGATCATAACAGGTGTCCCCAAATACTTCTCGTACATCCCATACAACTCCTTTGGGTCCGTTTCTATTTTCCAAGCAGAAGTTAGGCTCTGGTTGTTTTTTACGCCCCTTAAGGCCTTTTGTACACAATCTATGTAGTCAACTTTTCTTTTTGTCCTAAAAAGACGCCTAAAAAGATGTAAAAAGATAACAACTGGAGCCTAACCTCTGCTTGTAGAATACCCCGTTTTTCCAGAAAATGACATTGAGAGTACATAGAGGGGGCGTACCTTAGCTTCAGAATAAAACGTTGCATTTCTCTGTGTTTTCAATATACTGCAAAGGGTGGGGTTTATCAGACGTAACTTATCAACATCAAAATGATAACAAAAATAATAACAACCATCAACGCAAGTCTTTTATTAGTAAAACCGAAGCAACTTAAGAACAACAAATATATTTTGATATATCTTAAAAGATCCTGTAACAAAATAAGTAAATCAGGGATGTAACGTTAATACAATGTGACTGAGGGACACAGCAAAAACTAAACTCACACGAACATTGTCGTGCCTTTAAAACTACCTCTTTTACGATTTTCTTCCTTTTTTTTCTTGGCGCTCTCAATGTCTTTTTAGGTCACCATATGTAAAAACGCTTGGAAACCAAATTCTACCATTTCGTCGTGTAAACATATTCGGTTTGTCCGAAATACCAGCTGCCATAACGTCAGAAATCTATGTAGGCATGAAATTAATACGTGGGGCACAATTGTTCCATATAAGGGCATTGCAGAGATCGCCGGACCGCCATATTTAGATCGTTCCTTTTGAATCTGACCTTGATAACGGGACTTCTCATGAGAGCGGTGTCATTTTGTCGAGAGCTAGTTCCCAAGAAACATCTTTTAAATTAATTAATATTTAAGTTGTGAGTCTAAGTTAGCCGAGGCTAAGTCTAAGTAATATTTAGGGGGAGTTATAACGTTATGTTGTTTGATTAGGTTCGCAATATTGTAAATTGGAACGCAATGTTTACTGTTTCTACTGTGTTAACCAGTTTGTGTAGGGATTGACCAGTGGGTGACTATCACCTCTGCAAGATGTCAACCCGGAATCATGTTTTAGATATCAGTTTCTCTCAACATTTTTTTCCAATCACCACGGGTGGTCGAAGATGCAACAAATGCCGTTGCAAACAAGACCTAACTGATAGACCTTCCGAGTCTTTTAGAGGCGCACAAACGTTTATTTTTCAAGCGCGTGTTCGACTGCGAATGTTTAAGGTTCGTCCAATTCGGTAAATTTGAACTGAAACTTGAAAATGATCGTCAATGCACACACTGCAGTATCTAATCGGCTCAAGGTGCTGCGAAAATGCTTCAGACGTTTCAAACACAATTATTTGTAAACAAAATAATCCAAATTTGATATAAAGTTATTTGATGGCGGACGTTTCAGACAAATGTCCCAAATATTAGTTTATGAGGTCGACTGAATGCAGACGCCCTCTATGTGGTCATCTGCCGGATTTTGCCCATAAGCATATGGTAAAAATATGAATATGTCTAACTGACAACACAAGTGATGGTCAAATATATAGCTTGGACACGCGTGTTTAAAAATAGAACCACGCCCCACGTACGCCCCTCTCTGTGTGTGAGATTAAATCACAGTTCGCAATCAATAAATACAAGTAACTTTCTAAATTCTCCCCTTTCATAGTATAGTGCTAAACTTTCTTCCAACACAAAGGTATGCACGGATCAAATTTTCAACGACCACTGTCGCCGCCTTTAGCATCAATACAGATGAAAATTGATCAATACTGATGAAAGTTCCGTGTGTTGGAAGAAAGTTAGACTTTGTACTATTATAATTACTACCAACACATATGAGCTTCCATGATAAATTCTCTTTTCATTTTTTCCTTCATTTTGCAGCTTTTTCCGGGCCCGAAACTTTACACAAGCCAAACGGAAATACATAAGTGTGACACCCCCCCCCCCCCTTAACAAGCTGTATTAGTAAATATGAATTTGTCTCCAATACTTATTCAAGACTCACTTGTAGCCTACGGTTTGTCCGTAAGGCCCGATGAACTGCTGCCCCAGGCCGTAATACTGCCCCTGCTGACCGATCTTCATGTCCATACCGTACTGCTGGTCTTTCCCGTACTGACCACCCTGTTTCTGCTGGTCGTATTGGTCAGGACCACCCTTCCCATACTGGCCATACTGGTCTTGGCCGTACTGTTGTTGCTGACCGCCCTTTCCGTACTGGTCTTGGCCGTATTGCTGCTGACCGTACCCCTGTTGTTGCTGGCCGTAGGGGCTGCTGGGTGACTGGCCGGTCTTCGTGGAGCCCAGGTTCTTGCGCGGCTTGTAAGACATCTTGCTTGCCTAGAAGTTGAGTTGAGAAAGAAAATTGGGCCCAAAACGTAATCGTTTGGAATTATCATCAACACATACCAACATACAAGTATCAAGACTTTCCATCCAATCGTTCTCTAGTTATAATGTTGACACACAGACACAAAGACGGACTGACAGACACAATGATACACACACGAACGCTCCCGAAAGCTTAACCCTCTTGGTCAAGCGACTAAAGAAAGAATTTAGATCACCATTGCAAAACACATCATTTTCTATTTTTGGAAATGATCATGACATTTTATCTTAATCATGATTGCATGAGAAGCAAGACAGGCAGACATTCGTGGTTTTGTACACAACAAATTTAAAGTATTTCTCTGTCAGTCACTACCTCGTTAAATCTCCCTGTCATTACACACATAGTTTAGATAAGAATGCAAACAATTGCAGGCGCCTAGGAAAACATATCTTACTCATTATGCGCATCCTGTAAGCACGTCTCTCACATGCGCCGATGTCGAAAACCATTGACAAATTTTGTGCTAAGGTTTAGAATTTTTTTTAAATCATGATGACTTACTTTTGGATAAAGCGCACTCTCTATATGTGGCCTGGAGCTTTAAGCGTTGCCGCTGCTGCCGTTTTCCGCCTGCCTTTGAGCTTAGTGACCACACGGTATCGCCGGTTTAGCTTTCTTATAGCGCTGGGCACAATGTGAGCTATTTGGGTCAACACGGGTGACACAGTGACCAGATAGCCGTTATGTACATGTGCACGCGTCAACGTTGTTGTGTTCAAATTGCAGTTGATAAATATAAAGAAAGCATTATCATATTTTGGTGTGCAAATTTGTGTATTAAGAAAATGTGTTTTTATATTCTACTAGTTGCACACACTAGCCGACATCATGGCCTACTTTCCCGAGTCGTCAAACCTATTTTAGGCAATTTTAGACAGTAAACCTTGACCAACCGTGCATTACAGACACATTTCTGTCCACGACGATCAATCCTCACATTCTGTGGTGACGTTTGCAAGTTGTTGAAATGAAACTTTGATGGCAAAAAGCTAGACGTTTAGAGCCAAACAGGTGTACATCAGTAGCCAACAGTTTGTTCCTTCTTGTTAGCATCAGTAGATTTATGTGAACAGCTTACGACAGTACAAGTATGTCGTATTTCTTTCGACTAACTGACATGATATAGGGAATCAGACCATATGACTGTCAAGGCTTACTGTATTTCAAGATGGCTTAACAAACGACACAAACCAGTACAGTGGCCAAGTGACTGAAATCTGCATTGTCGATTTAGTAGGCCGTGAGTCCAGTCGATCCATAGCCAAGTCATGCCAAAGACTTTAAAATGACACATGCGAATTTCTCGACACTCAGCATTTGGGAAAGAGTTTGGCAGTTGGACACACACCACGGCCAGTGGACTACCCCCTTGCATGCCGTAGTGATTGCACAAAGTTGTGTGGCCCAAGGGCTATTGGGACGGAGATGGGCGCCGCCCTATGTACCAACTTGAGCGGAAAGGACTAAAAGTTTTTAAGCTTTTAAACTACAAGATATCCCGGAAGCGTCAGTGTAATGCACAAACAGATATGTACGTGGTTTCGGTCACTAAGTTTGTAGGATTTGTGGTGGCTTTCGTGTACGTTTCATGGAGTATTTCATTACTTGGTGGCATATAGGACAGCAAGTTCCATTGCTGTTTCAGTAGCCAGGCATATACAATCAGAACCATACATCTGCTTGGAAATGAAGGTCGCTGCCCTCTGTCCGACGCTTTGACCCACTTTCTGCCGTGTTTCCATCTAAACATGCCCACAGACATGTCAGAAACAGATGACTCCTACATTCTCATGCGGTGTCATTACATTCCGATGCTATGGTATATATATAGTCGGGGCACAAAAGTCTCGTACTACAAAAGTAGCCCTCTTGTTCCAACCATTAACGCCAAAGTGTATAAAATCCAATGACAAGAGAGCATGCTGCTATATCAGCAAAACATCTTCACAAAATGGATGATGTTATTTCAAGATAATAATGTTTCATGACAAGGAACTTGCTCGAGTTAATGTATGATTCGCCAAACCGAAGGCAATTTGCATGTCACGTTTTATGTAAAAAAAATCACCCCAGGGAAGTAAATCATTGTGTTCACGTTGTATGGCTGTTTGTTTGTTTGTCTATGTGTGCATGTATATATATATATGTATGTATATTCATATGTGCATGTATATATACTAGTATGCTATTGCCAATGTTCACAGTACAGCGTTGCAGTACCTCCTCAGCGATGTTGTTTGTCTGTTGGACTGCATGGAATTGTCGCAAGGATGTGTGGGTAGGGCGATGAACTCTCTTCATCATCTCTGATTGACAGCTCGTGTAAGGAATGAGTTACGTAGACTGACGTCGGTTGTCAATCAAAATTAGCGGCCTAACCAATAAAAGACGGTATGCAGTGTTGGGTTTCTTGGTTTTGAATGCAAGTCTATTTCATTGCCCAGGTCTGGCAGCGCATGCTGTCAATCAAGTGACGTAGTTTTGAGGTAACGGTTTAATAGTGCATTTGGTCCAGAACTCAGAGGTCCTACTTTGGAATCCCTTGACATGCTACCTACGTTGTGCCCTTAGGAAAGAAACTTTCCACGAGGTTCCTCGCTTCACTCAGGTGACAATGAGTACCTAGCTTCGGTTAGGGCCGTCCATCTGATATGACCTTGAATAGAGGCCTCGTCTTTGAGGAGAGCCACACCTCAAGCATGTAAAAGAGCCCACCACCGTGGTGGGGGACTATCCCGGTGTGACCGGTTGGGATAGATCTGTCCGGATATGCAGCTTGTACTGAAATTTACCTCAAACAACTTATAACAGAACAAAGGAACGACGGGTTTCCATGATACTTTTCTATGTTATCATATCTCTCGAATTAGCCACTGAGACGTACAAACCTGGGAGTCAGAGGTTGTTCCGCTTCTAATTTTCTTGATACTTGGCACGTGAATAAGTTAATATGACCTCGAAATTGTTACTTTTTGGGGGCCCCCTTGCGACATTCCATGATACTGCGGTTTGGACTTGCGTCGAGTTTCTCCCCTCTCCCTTCCACGCACGGCATACTACTTTTCTAGGTAAACTCCCTGCATTAGAGAACCTGAGATAACGAACCAGCACCCCCCCCCCCCATAAAATAAAAGCAGCCCCGCTCGAAGTCTGCGAGGGAGGCTAGGTTTTGACATCTCGTTTTCTGTACGATTGTTGGTTACTTATTAGATAACTCTTGTAGTCGGGAACAAGAGACAAAATTTTGCAACCTCTAGCAGCTTTCTTTGGACACTGCAGGGAGCATTTTACTTTGTTAATTCTGTGATGCCATTTGTCTCGAAATAGGCGATGAGGTGTACATGCCCGGGATGTGAGAGGGTGTTCCGGTCCCCTTCCACTGTTCTACTGTCAGTTGAGGGGAAAATGTTTCGCTGGAGGTGACAATCCTTTGCGCCGATTCTACTCACTAATCAAAACAGTCTGACTGAGTTGATCATGCAACGTTGTGGTCACATTTTGGGGGTCCCTAGCGATAATCTATGATACTGCGTTTTTGACATGTCATGATTTGCGGTTGATACTTAACTCTTGTAGATGACTCTTGTAGTCGGGAAAAAGTTACTAACGTTTTAAACCTCTAGCAGCTTTTATCTTAACTGCAGGGGGAGTTTAACGTTGTTCATTCTGTGATGTCATTTCTCTCGAAATAATCGATGAGGTTTATTGTTCATTCTGTGATATCATATGACTCGAAATAGGCGATGAGGTGTAACGTTACGTGTCTGGGATGTGAGAGGCTGTTCCCCTGCCATTGTTCTATTGCCACAAAAGTGGAAAATGTGTCGCCTGAGGTGACAATCATTTCAACTAAATATGCTCACTAACCAAACCAGTCTGACTGAGTTGATCATGCAACTTGTTGACAAAGGCGAACACTTTCTAACAGTAATGTCATCGCTTCACAGACTTCAAACTTCACAAAATCAAGAAAAATATGTTTTGGGCCCTTTTGCATAGGAGCTAGTTGCGTGTGGGGGTTAGTCTATTCCTAGATCTAGACGAAGAAAAAGTCGTAAAATATTTTGTCCTGGGGGCTATAAGGTAAAGTTTGCCCCCTTCAACTCATCAGGTCAACTAATTTGCATAAAAAGGGCGGAGTCATATTACTTCACACCGCTTTTCTGACCTTCGACGTCACCTAGAATCATGCGAGGGTCTGCATAGGGGTCCCCACGACGCTTTTCACCGAATTCAGACAAATTCCCTACATATCATGCTAAAATCAACGAAGGTAATTACGCAAAATTTGGTTGCGTCGATACAAATTATATGAATAAGGCGGCTTTACCTAAGAATTACAGAACTAAAAACTACTTATACTACCTACACCTAGTGGAAAACCGCATTCGGACTCTCAGATAATTGTAGGTTGTCAAAACGTGTTTAGTATTGAGCACGCCCCCAAGAAGACATATTATCTATTTTTTTTGAGGGCCGTTTCCTTGTGCGGCTGGGACAGTGCGCCGGGATATAGGAAACGACGACACAATTTTTCTCTGGGACACTGACAAACATTCCGTCCGGACCTCGCTTGTACTAATTTTGCAGAGAGACACAGTTACAAGTCAGACGAAGACCTCGAGTTTTAGACAAGCAACGGACGTGTCATCAACTATCGGTAAGTTTTAGATATCACCGTGTTGTCCTGTCATATCTTCATGCGCCATTGTGACCGAGTTTTTGTCTCGTTTTGTTTCATTTCGAAATGTGACATTTGTGTGATGTTTCGCTGACACGAGTGTAGTTAACAGTATACCTAAGCCAAAGATAAGCTACTTTGTGGTCTTTGGATCTGAATGTTTCGATATTTTGTGGGGATCAAACTGTGTCTGTCTCCGTCAAAGTGATTTCGTGCATGTTGGTTCATCGGAATGTAAAAACATAGGAACAATAAATGTCTTTGTAGCAAGCATTGTAGCAAGTAGTTATTGCCATAAAGAGTTACTACATGTTAGCTTCACCAAGGTACAATGATGTATGTATCTTATTTTGTCCATCTGTATTGAAACGTGTTGTTCGAACTCGCAATTTTCCAGACATGACCGCGCTCAAGTCCCTGGTCTTGTTGGTGACGGTTCACCTTCTGTCGCCATATTGCACAGGTGAGTCTTCTACGATTGACAACTCTTAAGAGCGTAATGTTCTTTTGTTTACTTCGTTGTTGTTTTGTTTTCCTATCCCCGTCTCTTTGTCACCTGTAAACAAATTCAAAACTCTTTGACCATGTTTGAACTAGCAGCGATTTGCGTTAAGCCGTTTAAACTTTGTCCTGAAATCTTGATGTCAGTCAAGTGGATAATCATTTCCTTGTCGTAACAATAGGCTGACGAAATCTCTACACCTTACGTTTCAAAGCTTCAATCAATGGTCAAGAACTGCTTCCAGAATGTGTTACATTTGTATTAATTCACTTCAATCTGTTTATAAAAGCAATGCTTTATAATCTATATGCCCTGCCATTGACAACATGGTTACAATTGTTTGCGACGTCCTATCGTTTATGTAGCTTGACATTATCACTTCCTCGTGCTAGTTTTCGCTTACGTGCTCACTTAAGCCCCGTTTATAAATCAAGAATTTAGCCTGATGCCTACGAACAAATGACAGAGTTTCTTCGTCGGCATCATGGTCATACCTCCTCGTAATTTAGAGCTCGCTGACAACTCGGCCGAGCTAAATTCTTGATTTGTAAAGGGGGCTTAAAGACAACACCAAACACACACGTACACACGCACGCACGTACACACACACGCGCACACACACACACGCACACACACACACACACACACACACACACACTCACTCGCTCACATACAGTGCGACGTATGTGACCAAGTCTTTAGCTACACGCCAAGGCGGGACCCTTGAGCACACACACAAAGAGTTTTTTTTTTCTATACACAAGTAGAAGCGCGAGTTTTGGTGAAGCGACTGGCCGGTAACAATACAGGACATCATGTCCCCTGCCACTCCGCGCTTCGACTTGTCGGACGCCGCCATTCCACCCATCGACCGCTCGGACGACTCTGACGATTTCTGAATCCTGATTTTGATATATTATGACAGTGTGTTTCAAATAATATTGTGGTGGACGGCCCAAGAAAAAAAGTGATAGGTTTCTTTGCTTCCGTGCATGTTTCTTGACTTGTACTAGTATTTAGTTACTGTAATATTTGAATACAAACAGTGAACACTAGGTCCTAGGGCACCTTGCACCGGGTTATGGCACTATGCACAAGCGGGGACATGCTGTACTCATTCGAGCCCATAACACTGAGGAAGCCAAACGGCGAAACATGTTTGTTGTGTACTGGTTCTAATATAGTTGCTATACGGGGAACATGCGGCTCCAGCGTCTTGGCGTAATAATGTACGGTTGGCTAGAGGTTGTACTTCCCCACATACTCTACAAACAATGAACACGCAAAGTATATGTGGCAGAGTCTCCAACATTAAGACACTGTCATGTTCTTATTCACAAATGTAGAAGCGCGAGTTTTGGTGAAGCGACAGGCCGATAACAACATCGACATCATGTCCCCTGCCACCCCGCGGTTCGACGTGTCGGACGCCGCTATTCCTCCCATCGAACGCTCGGGCGTCTCTGACGACTGCGCCGCCGTGAAGACCGTGTTCCTGACCGACCCGCATCACGCGTGGGGAGGCACCCGGCACGTCCTGCACGTCAACTTCACGGGACAGATGTTCAACTATCACACCATCGTCTACGATATGAACCACAAGGTATTTCATGGCCTTAGCCGTGCACTCTGTCAGACGGTGATCGCACTGCGACCTTGCTGCGATCTAACTTCCATTTGTGGAACCGTTGACATTATAATTGGACTATCATGTAAAATATAAGTATAATTGGAAAGACAACAAGATCTTTTTGTCTATGAAATTCGTTGATCGCTCTATCAAATTTTCGATCGCAGTTCGGTCACATGGCGGTTGCTACGAGGTCGCCGTCCAAGTGGATTGTGGTTCTTAAAGGTAACATACCAACAAGTTAGCTGGCCGATGAGTATGGTTTGTGACCCAGCTAAGTCATTTTGCATGTTATGTGTCTATCACTGTACTATTTTTTTCTTTTCTTCCAGCTACCTGTGGAGCCTTATAGTTGTAGAGGCTAATATTTCCACACGGACCTCATACGTACTAGAATACATACGCACGTGTGAACCCACCTTGACAATGATTGTTATGTCAAAAAATGCCATGTGAAATGTGGCCGCATTATCTGTGCATAGATTGTAGGGAACATGCCATTCTGCAAACCTGGTGTCAGAGGTGGGATAACGGCAATTAGTGCATTCGATTGTATGCAGCAATATGCTGTTTAAACTATATAGCCACATTAGGTTTTGATATTGTGCGGGATGATGACTGGATGAGAGGGATGTATAATAAACACCATAGTACTCTCGATGTGGATGTGCATGTCTGAAATGTTGCGTGGGCATCTAACCTATAATTGTTGATTTTGTGGCACTAACAGCCGTGGGCAAACGACTTCGATCCCGCCGAGAATCAGGTGTACTGGACCAACATCTTCCAAAACCCTGTAGCAGGCAGCGTGGAGGCGGAACACAGGAACGGGTCCGGAACCATAGAGCTCATCACTAACGCTGGGCTGCAAGGTAGGGATAGGGAAGGATACATAGAGGAAGGTAAAGAGAAAGAGATGAATGATTGACTGAATGAATGGATGGATAGATGAATGAACGAATGAATGAAAAAGATGAGAAAGAGAGCTGCAAAAAATGAGTGCGTATCCTATCTCAGGCTGTGTGAAAAGCCTATTCAATCAATTTGAGTGAAGAAGAAGAAATAAAGAAAGAAAGAAAGAAAGAAAATTATCATTTGAAATTGCTATGTTATCGTTGCCATTCATTCGTGTACATTCGCCGAAAAAAAGCTCATTTTAGTAATTTCATATTCAGATTGATTATCTAGAACTGTTAATGTTATATACAAGATGTATTTCAACTGTCATTTATATACTTTCTAAAATGTCATAAATGTACCTGTTATTAATATTTTCTCGTATTTAAGTTCTTCTTCTTAATTTATTCAATCATTTATCCTCCAAATATGTGCAGAGCCTTACGGCATCGCCATCGACCACGTCAGCAGCCAGCTCTTCGTGACCGACGCTAGCGGGAACAAGATCGAGTCGTCTGACTTGTTCGGCGGGAGCCGCACTACCGTCGTCCCGGGGACCGCTCAGTCCCGCCCGTGCGCCATCGCAACCGACTCGCTGCGCGGGTAGGTCCCACTCATTCTTTGTACCCCTGTCACATTATCCACGATTTTCGGGCGTATCGATGGAAGATCGGCCATATGTAAGATCGACAGAGGGTTGTGCGTATTTTTCACCTGAAAACCGTCCCTGTCACATATAAGCCATACTTTGTACCTTGTACAATTGTTGTGCAATAAAGTTATTATTACAGTTAAGCGAAGCTTGGCCGATTCCCGCAGAATCGTCGTCCGATGGATTTTCGCCAAATGTGACAGGGGTACTACCAAACTGGCTAGGTTGTTCTCTATGTATTTTTGTCTGGCCCTTTACCTTGTTAGGTTTTCTTTATATCGCCAAGTTTGGCTGGCGAACAAAAAAGAAGCCCGATAAAACGCCTTACCAAGACACGAAAACAGAAGCCTAACCTCTGCTTGGAGAGTACACTGTTTTCCCGCCATTTTGTCATTGCCAAACCGGTTCGACCGCCAATCTGTAACCGAAGAGTTACGCATGCGCAGTGGCATCCCTACCGTATTTGGAAGAAAGGGGAGATTCTAAACGGCCCATAATTGACCTCACGTTCGTATGGACATGGTTATAGTGAAAGACAGTTGAAAAGTGCACAGCTGACATTGTTCAAGTATCGGTGCATGCAAACTGTAGAACTGAACAACGCAGGAAAACTCCGAATTAATTGAGAACCACCAATTATAGACGTCTGACACATCTAAATATATTGGGAAGGAAGAGGGGAACTCCGAAGGGCCACTTTTTCTTGGTAACCCCGTGACGTAGTTCAACCTATTGTTTAGCTCTCATCCAATCACAGCACACATACGTGTTGTCACGCCCCTCTCTTCGAGATGATGTCATACCGCTTCAGGCAACTCAGTTGCCCAGAAGGCAAATCAGACGTTAGAAGCTCCGCCCAACCACGCGACCACACATCACATTACGGCAACCTGGGTTCGTAGTCAGAAAACCGGTTCCTGGCGTGGACAATAGATCTAGCCTGATTGAAGTCACGCCCCTAGCGGCCCTGAAATGAATGCTCCTCTAGAACCAGCACATGCAGTAAGATCTTGTGTTACACGGACTAACAAGCGGTCATTTGATGAAGGTTAGACATCCAGGTAGTAAGATACGCCAAATACCAGTTGCCCCAGAAGACTGCTTATGGTTTTGGAAACGTTTAGATGTTTTGGATAGCATCAACCACCTGTCTTTACCTCCTTTACGTATCAATTAATAGATAGGGTATAAAACCCGCTTTTAAATTTCTGCATCACACTAGTTACTCCCCTCCCCAATATGCGCACACAATAACAACACATGACACTTGTATGGGGTGAGAGCGCCGCCTGGTTCAGGTACGCAGAGAAAGTTTAATGAGAACTTCAAGTGCCGAAAGAGCAGACCAAAATCAATGAAAAACTCTTCTGTCCAAATACTTCGTGCATATTTTGCACTTCACCAAACTGTAAGCTGTAAGCAGTGGCGACCTCGAATGACTATCTCAGCTTGTCACTTCCTCTTATCCATTGTCTGCACTCGCACACCTGGATGCCACTCCCTCATTAGTCTTCACCTGTGTACAACACTTCACCTGTATACCACTCAAACATAACCGTGTTACTGCAGAAACGCAATTTCACGCTAATGACTACATCAACCGCTAGAAATTGTGATCTTCAACAGATCTGCTCAGTGTCACTGGCGAAAGGTGGTGGTGGATGCTACCTGAAACGTCTGACCGTTCCCAAAATTATATCCAGTTGCATGAGCAACTTTTATCTGGCATATCATTGAACTGGAAAGTTTTAAACCGGCTGCACAGGTAACTTGCATTAATCACTTGAACAGTCACTACAACAGGCACATTTACACACAGAGAGAAGCTTAAAGACGTCATATGTAATGTACATTGTATTTAACAAGGTAACAGTTACTCAACTAGAAAAAATGGAAACGGTCAGACGCTGCAAGTAGCATCGACTACCTTTCTTCAGTGACTACACGAAACGTTATCTCTTGTACTCAAACAACAGGAGCTGATTGAGTTACTGGCAGTGGCATACAATCTTGTTTTCTTCTATTGAAACATCTTAAAGTTACCAGGGCTCATCAATCCAGAGTGTTGATTTCTCTCTGATTGATTTAAACGTAGTAAATCTAGATTTTTATTTGTCACTAAAGAAAGCTGTTTGAAACGTCTGACAGCTTCCAATTTTTTCCGGTTGCTCGAGTAAGTGTTGCCTTGCGTATCTTATTACCTGGATGTCTAACTTCAATCTAATGAAAAATGCAAAAACAAAAAAACAATACAACAGATTTTAGACTTCTAGTTTTGAAAACGCAAACATACAAAAACTTTTCTGATTTGTCCCACAGGTTCATCTTCTGGACGGACTGCGGCTCGAGCCCGCGGGTAGTCCGTGCGAACCGGGACGGGAGCGGCCTGGCTGTCATCGCGAGCACCAACCTCGTCAAGCCCTACGCTATCGCCGTGGACTCCGCAGGTATATAGTACATGCTTCTTTCCTTCATGTAACCCATGTAATTCTTCTAGAGACACCAATATATCTTATCCCTCTATGTGCAATAGTAGTAGGCTATTAAAACACTACTCTTAGTTTCTTAGTATCTGTTTTTGACAAATGTAATATTCTGTCACAACCTGCTTGAAAATACTATTAAATCAATGTAGTGCGACGACACACGACAAAAGTAACCTCACCTTTCTCTTTTTTTTCTTCTCACAGAGGCTAAGGTGTACTGGGGCGATGGGTCCCGCGGTGTCATCGAGAGGGCGGATATGGACGGCAGCAACAGGGAGTCATTCCTGACCATCCAGGGAGGCAGCGCCAATATGTACGGTCTAGGTAGGTCCCAGAAAGGGTCCTTGTGGTACAATAACCATCCAGAGAGACAGAGCCAGCATGTACGGCCTAGGTAGGTCCCAGAAGATATCCTTGTGGAACACTCACCATCTTTCCTGACCGTACAGAGGGCAGGGCTAACATTTGCGGCCTAAGTAGGTCCCATAACGCATCCCTGTGGTACTCTCAACACCATTCCTGGCCGTTCAGAAGGTCTCATAACACACCGAGCAACAAATGATCCAAAGCTACATGAATGTTGGCGTATTACGACCATTCAACAGTATGCAATGTCATACTTTGATGTTGATCCTTTCTCGTCGTGATACTTTGTACATGTCAAGAATTTTTTTTCAAAAGCAGATGCATCGCCAGGGTTTTGGACATGTTTCTTGCCTTTTCCCCAGACGTGGATGAGTCTCACGTGTATTTCACTGACTGGGCCACCCCCAGCTGCCTGCACGTGGTGAGTAAGGCCGCCCCGGCCGCCGACTACACCGTGGTGGGAGGAGTGCCCCTGCTGCAGTACCTCACCGACGTCAGGGTCTACGGTCACTGTGAGTTAGCTTCTTTTTACAGGTCGGCGATAGCGAAACCTGTATTTATAATAGTTTCGTTGGCGTCATTGGGTGCCGCCATATTGTCTCAAGGGAGGTTTGTAATGGAGTGTTGCATGATGGGAAGGGTGTCGCGATTTTGAGGTGTTAACGATGACGTGGAATGTTATGAGCTTGTTATTGCGGGCTTGTTTTTTTTTTCATTTTTTAAAATTCTTTATAAGAGAAAAGGACGTTCTGTTCCTGAATGTGGTAAATTTAGGATCGTGGCGAATCACGCTTGTGAACAATGTCTTAAACCCTTGTCCTACTGAGCCTGTACATATATATATACGGGTTGCACATACATACTGCCTGTATGTGGGTCCAGTATCTTTACGGGTTCTCGCTTAACAGCTGCATACAGCAGCAAACAGCATTGAACGTGGAGGTAAATCTGCAACCGAATATGCTGCCACTGCGCCACGCGGTTCCACCGGCTCGAGACCGAGAGGTTGCGGGTTCGAATCCGCCTGCCGTGTCACCGATCTTGTGCCCTTGGGAAAGGCACTTTAAACGACTTTCCTCACCTAACTCAGGTGTAAATGAGTACTTAGCTGCGGCTAGTGGCCTTGGTGGGGCTTTGTGGCCGAGACAGGCTTAGGAGCATGTTCGGGCATGACGCACTCGCCATGACACACGAGTCGCGCGATCAGGGGTAGGAGGAACTCCTTACATCCTTGGTCGGAAGTCCTCCTAGGAGACGGATACTCCGAATAACAAAGCTGCATCTGCTGAAGCCGTCTCACACGTGTCATACAGTTGTGTCCCTGTGAGACTTAGTGCTCCAGTAGACGAGAGGGTGGAGAAGAAATAGCACACCCCTCCTTTACCATAAAAAGTCATGTGCATGTCAGGCAAAACAGGTAAAAATGTCTGTCTGCCTGCTCATCTGTCGAAACGACAGGAGAACCATGAAAAAATCTGCAACAGCAGCACAGAAAAAGTTTTATTGATATGATTGATAAACCGCCTGGGGGGGGAAGGTTGTGGGTAGTAAATTGTCAAAAGAATTCTCAGCAGGTCAAGGGTTAACATTATTTTTGTTCTATACCAACAGGCCCCGCCGACTACTCCGGGTGCGACCCCAACCCGTGCCTGAACGGAGGCGCCTGCCAGCCGACTAACGGTGGGTACACCTGCGACTGTGCCGGCACAGGGTGCACAGGAAGGATGTGCGAGTCACTGGATGTGCCCACTACTACGCCGCCGTACGGAAGTAAGGAGGGGATCTTTAAGTTTACGTTGGTGTCAGAGGAAGAGAGAGAAAGAGGGGGTGAGAGAGAGAGAGAGAGAGAGAAGGAAAGAGAAGGAAAAGAGGAAAAAAAAGAGAGAGAGAGGGCGAGAGAGAGAGAGAGAGAGAGAGAGAGAGAAAGAAGTGAATGCTGATTTAAAAGAGAAGGAAGGAAACAAAGAAAATGAACGATAGGAAAGAGACTACTCAGTCGTATGGAAGTAATGAAGAAATCAGAGAGAGAGAGAGAGGGAGAGAGAAGGAAAAGAGGAAAAGAAAGAGAGAGGGCGAGAGAGAGAGGGAGAGAGAGAAAGAAGTGAATGCTGATTTAAAAGAGAAGGAAGGAAACAAAGAAAATGAACGATAGGAAAGAGACTACTCAGTCGTATGGAAGTAATGAAGAAATCAGAGAGAGAGAGAGGGGGAGAGAGAAGGAAAAGAGGAAAAGAAAGAGAGAGAGGGCGAGAGAGAGAGAGAGAAAGAAGTGAATGCTGATTTAAAAGAGAAGGAAGGGAACAAAGAAAATGAACGATAGGAAAGAGACTACTCAGTCGTATGGAAGTAATGAAGAAATCAGAGAGAGAGAGAGGGAGTGAGAAGGAAAAGAGGAAAAGAAAGAGAGAGGGCGAGAGAGAGAGGGAGAGAGAGAGATAGTGAATGCTGATTTAAAAGAGAAGGAAGGAAACAAAGAAAAGGAACGATAGGAAAGAGACTACTCCGCCCTACGGTAAGTAAGTAAGGGGCCGTCGTCTTCTTTCCTACTGCCTAGCCTGTTCAAGCCTGCGTCACAATTCAAGCGAACGTCGGTCTAATTACTCTCCAAGCAGAGGTTGAATCGCGCAGATACAGTAGTAGTCGGAAAAATTACACGGGCGCTCTTGTGATTTTCCGACTTCTACTGTATCTGCATGCGCGATTTAACCTCTGCTTGGAGAGAAGGTCGAATTTGAAGATCGGCTGGAGCTCGCCGAATTTTTCGCTGAAAATCTGCCCCTTCACAAATCGGACGGGGCTTGGGCGACGTCTATCCAACACTAGTGATTATATATCCCCCATGAGATGGTAGCATCTCTTAGACAGGGACGAAGTGAGAATCGACTAACTAGGTAAAAAGCTAATATTTTGAATATTGGATCAACTTTAACTTAGCCGGTGCAATGGCCCAGTGGGTAGAGTGTTCGCCTTGCATTCGGAAGGTCGTGAGTTCGATCCCGGCCGAGTCATACCAAAGACTATAAAATGGTACATGCTGCTTTCTCTGCTTAGCACTCAGCATTCGGGAAAGAGTATGGAAGTTGAACACACACCACTACCAGTGGACTAGCCCCCTGCTGTAGTGATTGCGTTGTGTGTGGCCCAGGGCTATTAAGGAAACAGAGATGGGCACCGCCCTATGCGCCAGAAATGGGCACTGCCCTTGGCGCGGGACGAGTTTAACTTTTTTAACTTCCGAGTTTTGAAAAATACGTAAAGTATGAGAGGGGAGGACGGTCACGCCAAAAATGGCAGTATGAAAAAGAATTTTGCGATAGACCAATCCAACATCTCATAAAAAGAGAGGAAAGACGGACTGAAAGGTGATTTGAGTGGCACACTTCTATCTAAGCATCTGCACAGAGATTACTTGAAAGTCAGCTCCGTACCCAACTGATGTTGACAAAAACCTACGTTTTCGTTGCCGCGTTTGAGAAAAAAACAAACAAATATTGATTCATTTACAGACTGTGAGGATGGCTGGCATCAACTCGGATCAACTGTTTTCAAGGTTTTCGAGACCCTCAGTACGCACGACGCTGCCCAGAGTACGTGCGAAGATGCGGGGATGTACGGGCGACTCGCCATCGACAAGAACCCGGCCACACACGACTTCCTGTCCCGTCTGGTCTCGGCCCGGGACAGGTGCGACATCATCGGACTGGACGACATCAGAGAGGAGGGGGTGTGGAGGTGGGTACAGTTGTTTAATCCGCGCAGTAACCTATATCCGTTGGTTTGAAAAAAATGGGTATTCAGGTATATCAAGTCAGCGGATTTTGTTTTTAAATTGCAATACTGTAAATGCATTTAAGTTCGCGGGGATTTAATTTCGCGGTAGAGGGAAAAAGGACTTTTCGCGGTGGTTTTGATTTCGCGGTAACACCATAGACTGCAGTTTAATACCATAATAGAAAAATGTTCGCGGTGGTTTTAAGTTCGAGGTAAGGTGGTCACCGCGAAAACCGCGAACATTAATCCACTGCGAACATTTCTGCATTTACAGTATCTTAAAACCATTGCAGTTTGAAACAACCGTCCGTCGATTTGATGTCCCTAAACACCCCATTTTTGTAAAACAACGGATTTTGGTTACCCCGCGGATAAAGGTGAACTAGCGTTACAATTCGTTTGGATAATTCTATTAAAGAAGTCAAACCCGACAAGTTACAGCTTAGAGTCAGCTTTTAAACTAGAGTAGACATATTCTATACTGTTCTACGCTATTTTGTATATTCCTTATTACCCAGAGTTCCTTTCACCCGCGCATGCGTGGTAACTAGTGTGGTAGTAGCAAATTATTATTGATAAAAACATCGGCTTTGCAGTAAAAAAAATGAATTACGCCGACTCATACAGTAAAACTAGCGCAACGTTATCAATATTACATGAAACTGTTCAAAGGATCACAATATTTAAAAAAAACATCTGCTCATTAACAATTACAATCAATATGAATTACAATTCATGTAGAGTCAATTCAATATTACCGAGAGGGTGTTTCTTGCCTTTTGTTCTAACATTCTGGAAATCTTTGTGACAATCTAACTGTGATAAGTAACTGTTTAGAACTATTTATAACATCTATGTGACATTCTAAATATTTCTATAGTATTCAAACATGTTAGAAAGAATTCTAACATCAAATACATTATTTCCGTTAGTTTCTAAACTGTTCCAACATAGATGCATCATTTGTGATCACATGTTCGAACATAGAAACAATATGATGAAACTGGGTCAGTGGGCTGGGAAGAGGGCAATTCACACATCCCTGCCAAGTGCAGGAAATTATGTCTGTCTGCCACCTTCTCACAAAAGACTCACCAGTGAAAATCTAAAAATACAAGAGCCAAACAAAGGACCAAGCTTAGCAGCTTTATTTATGGGGGCAATAAAAGTTTTTATGGAGGGAAAAAATGACACAAAATGTTGGAACATGTTGGAACAATAACAAAAACACATAGATGTTTGAAAATTGTTCTAAATAAAGAGATAATTATATCATTACTTTCCCAAATGTTCCAACAAATATAAAAAGGTTCAAACATGTTTAAAGTTTCATTTTGAAATGTTTGAACTATTTCGAACTTTAGTGACTGAAATGTTCTTTTACTCAAAATAGTTCAAACTTATTACAAATATTATTTCAAAACCATCTCGGTGACTTGGAATTGACTCTACAAGTGGGTCTCTGTTCGAATTTGTCAAGATCAAGTTTACTGTCCAGATCAGTTCTGTAGGTCATCACTGAGGAGTTTAGCCAGTGTAGGCTTAGCGCTCGTCGTGTATCGCCTAGTGCCCCTGGGTTGGGGATACAGACATGAGTTTGTGTAAAAAGGCTTATTCCCGGTTCGTGTCCTCCAGGCACGGTGACGGAACCCTGGCCAGCCCCCCGTTCGATCCGTGGAAACCCGGGACGTGGAACAGCAACAAGAAGGACTGCGTGGGCATCGACAACGGAGAATGGGTTCCCGTGGATTGTAACGAAGAGAACTACTTCATCTGCGAACTACGTAAGTCTTAGCATAGGAACTATCTAGACATGATGTAAACTAAGGGCACAGCCCGCCGTACCTGCAACGTACGTGAAAGTTCGTGGGCAATCTTTTGGGATCCGAAAGGGGTAAGTACCGTACGGAAATCGTACGGAATCCGACGGAATTGGGAGCACGCAGCACTTCTTCATCTGCGAACTACGTAAGTCTTAGCATAGGGACTATCTAGACATGGTCTACATATAAGTAAAATTTGCATACGATCGATTGGTTATTGACTTTGATATGTTCAACCAGTTAGACGTACT